>NC_056525.1:93628553-93662487 GCF_019175285.1 Sceloporus undulatus
ATCGAGGTGTGCCTTGCTATGGAGAAGCTGCTGCTGAGGAAAACTATCCAGCTTGGAAACTACCACACGGTGTGTATCAATATTACTTTTAAACCTAAGACTTCTGGGTGCAAATGCATTAATGCATATCTAAAGATATATAGATTTTGCTTATGTAATACCATTAAGATATGTTTACATCCTGCCTTTTTCTTGTGTGGGAAAAAAAGAAAGGCTTTCAATTACCTTTGCAATTATGGGGGTGGGTTAATGGTCCTGGGCTTGGGGCATGGATTTAAAAGGTGTATCTCTGTTGCTGGCCTCTCTCTTATCCATCTGTGCTGTTGTGGTTTGCAATTCTGGAAAAATGTATCTTGATATGTTTGTAAGAGTTGATATGTGAACAAGTAACATCTGGATTCTCCTTCAGTGTGTTCTAGGTATATAAACCATCGTAATTTCTATTGTCCTTTTTATGCTTTTGTCTCTTTGATCCCAGTTTCATATACCAATAATAATAATAATAATAATGCATTATCTGATATGAAATATGTTAACCCCCTTTTTTTGATATCCCAAATTTATTATACCTTTGCCTTTTTTCAGATTATGGATGGATTTCAGAGACTTGGATTCCCACACTGCATAGGAGCTATTGATGGCACTCATATTTCTGTTTGCCCACCGCTGGGACGCAGAGAGGAATACATCAACCGCAAGCAGGGATTTTCAATTGTTCTGCAAGCAACTACAGATCACAGTGGGAGGTTCATTGACATAGAAGTAGGGAATTGTGGGAGATTTCATGACAGCCACATATTTACAAATTCTGCTATCTGTCAAGTGATGGATGAAGGCTGTTTTGTGCCCGGAAATCCCACCCTGCATGTCCACGATGTAGCCATTCCACCACTGATTATAGGGGATGGTGCCTACCCAATCAGGAAATGGCTCATGACACCATATCGTGGAGAATTAACACCTGACAAACTTGCTTATAACACTGCCCATTGCAAGGCAAGGTGCGTGGTGGAGAGATCTTTTTCGCGATTGAAATCTAGGTGGGGTTGTCTTTCTGGTAGACTAACTGTGAAAGAGGAAAATTTTATCTCTGTGGTTACAGCATGTGCCATCCTGCACAATATTTGTGAGATGAGGGGAGAAGTCCTTGATCCCGATGTTGAACCACCTGCGAAAATTGTCCTCCCAGCTTTTGCGAATAACATCGGAGGACACTCTACAAATCACAAAAAAGAGGGTCAAACTGTTAGATCTGCAGTAACTGGCATTATTTTGGGTCGGTAACACCAGAAACTGACATTATTTGATGTTTCATAACATCACCTCAGTTATGGCAACAGCATTGATCTGATCAAAACGTTTTTTCTTGGTTTACCTTTGTATCAATCTATTAATGTTGATATACATGTGTTTGTCAACGTGTCATGTACAACATGTGAATAACTTTACCAGACGGCAATGTTGAATCACGGTTGTTTAGATTCTTTTTTCTTTTAACTTTTTTTTCCCAATCAGGTTCTGCTAGTGGTGTATATATTATTGTGGGGTATAAATACCCGACTGTTATAGATTAGTTTCATTGTTTACCCAAATTTTGGAAATCTATTTTGTAGTGTTATACAATTGCTATATTGATGTTTCAAATATCATTTTTTGGGAATATAGAAAAACAATGGTGTAAAAATGGATTGTATATATTACATTTCTATTAATACATCATGGTTCCTACCATTGCAATGTTACACTGTGAAGACATTAAGGATAATACCAAACTTGAAAACCAAAAGGAAGGCTGTTCTAGAAACCATTGCTGAATAATATTGCTATTGCTGTGGAAATGTTTAGGTATATTAAGGACGGTAGACCAATTTCTGAGAACACAGCTGTATTTTATCAACAATATAACTTAACATTTTAAAACACAATTAAATATCCTTTTTCTTTTGGAAAAAAAACCGTCTGGTGGCTTGTTTTCCATTATGTAAAGAAAGCATTCATTTATATAAACTGTATATACATTATGTGAGAACATATCCATATGCACATGGTGACATACAAACGTTTTTCTTAACATGAAAACTAAATTTTAATTTGGTTCAAGGAGAAATGGTTTAAGTCCCTCTTTATTGTCCCAAAGGGCACGTAACAGGGTAAACATAGAATGCTGAAACATATCTGAGGTTTCAAAACAGAACCTTTTCCCTATAAATGTTTCCCTTATGGGGAAAATATTTTTTTTTCTTGATTATCCTCCCAGTACGAGAACTGCATGGTTTATTTTGTTTTAGTACAGGTGCAACTGCGCATTGCAAGGAAGATGTTCCAGCATTGTTCACACATTGCACGGTTCCAATACAGCCTTCATTTTCAAGGGGATCAGTGACTGCAACAACATTCTGAACATCCCTGTTGATGTTCTCTACTGTGTTGTCATCATCTATAATTTCACTAGTAGGAGTGACAGTACAACCATCAGGAGCATAAGCAGGAGGAAGTTCATCAAAGAGTTCAGGGGAATTTTTCCCTTGACGTTGCCCACCAACATACGATGTGGATGGTTGCTCCTGGAAATCTGTAAAGATAGCTGGGCCTGGTGTTGAGGGAGGAATATCACCCGGAGATGCCCTGAATGATGTGTGCATAGTTCCTTGGGCGATAGTATCATGTTGCCCCGTTGGAAGTGAACATTCATTGGGGCTTTCTACATTGCCATTTGGGACGTCCTCCGGACGTCCCATTTTAAAAAAGGGGCGTCTCTTTTAGACGCCCCATGGCCTAGTACGGACTCCGTCCGTACAAGATGGCGGCGCCCCTTCTACATGGGCGCCGCCATCTTTACGTATCGGACGCACAGCGTCCAGACGCGTCGCGCCGCTGCTGACGTAGCGAGCGCGCCCCTGGCGCCTCGCTACGTCGCAAACGCGACGCTAAAAGAAGCTCCATTTTGGAGCTTCTTTTTTCGGTCCGCGCGGGAGTCGGGCCATCTGAAGGCTCCGACTCCCCCGCGGACCTTCTGGCCGCGGCGGCAGACCGCCGCAAAGCGGCGGTCTGTACCCCGCCATTATCTACTTTCCTCCGGTACAGTTCAGTCATGGTCTCCATGTACTGCAACATTCTCTGTCTGTCCTGTGCACTTCCCCTTACATCTTCCTTCATAATATTTACAAGTTCTATTTCTGTCCTCCTACAGTCTTTCATGCTGTCGTGTACAATTTCCATGAACCGTTCCTGTGTTCTCCAGGTAAGTTGGGCCTCTCGACTTGCACTCTGCATTATAGTGCATGCAATATGTTCTCCTCTTCTGGCGCGACGATTCCTGTTCCTGTTTGAACGCAGTCTTGTTCCAGGAGACAGCAATACATTGGGTTGTTCGTCCTCTGGATCGTTACGTACTGAAATTTAAAAATTTGTGAAAATAGATTAAGCCCACAGGAAGGAAATTTATTTCTTATGGTAGCATCATGTAAAGGGTTTTAGACAAGGAATTTTCTTAGAAAAGCAGATACTACCTACCATCGCTTGTACCGCTTGTATCATCTGCACGTCTTTCCAAGTCACCCAATTGTTCTCCAGTCGCACCTTCAAAGTGGAGCATAAAACACCAACGTTATTTCTTTTGAACACATATACAGGTTCACTATATTTATTAAAAGAACAGAGATCCAGAAATTGACATAAATTTATATATTACTACCTGCTACATAATTCCTGAAATCCCGAAATGATCCCTTTTTTAACATGCTGGAGGGAGAACAGTTCTTTGAAAATAATTTTACCAGCCAGCAATGAAAACCATGGTCAACATTACACATAAACCCACTTCCTCAGATGTAATTTTGGCTTAGTTAACACTCTTCTTTGGGCTGCTCATGCTTTTCAAAGAACAAGATCCATTTGCATATTAGCCAGCATGCTGCCAATCCCCAGCACACCCTCCATGGATGTCTATAGTGTGGGAAACTCCGCCTTGCATGCATTTCTACATGGCCCCCACTCATAGGTCAGAAATGACCTGGGGGGAAAAACAGTAACAACAAAAATAGCTATAGGTACATCCTAACAATTCTTTTACCGTATCTTAAAAAGATCTGATATATGAAAACATTTAATTTCAATATTCAAATACATGTTTGTATATTTTAATAGAAAAGAATACCACCACCACCACTATATTTCATCTGAATCAGTCAACAGATTAGAGGCATATAATATTACATTTTAAAACTTTTAAAAAGTATATTTAAAAGAAGACACCCAGAAATGATTTAGGAATAAAATATAGCTTAAAATGTATTTTATTCATATTACTAAATAAAATGCAGCAATAAAAGTTAGGAGACAGTGTTTTAACTGATGCAGCGTGTCTGTTAATTGTTGCTGTTTCCTGCCTTGATCCATGGAAAGAGGCGGGTAAGAAATAAATATTATTATTATTATTATTAATATGAATCTAGAAAATAATGGAGTATAAGTTGATATCCTCAGTAGCTCCTCAAGTAGGATCGTCTAAAAATCTTCTCTTTCTATTAGCACCTGTAGATAAAAAAGCACCCCCCAAATGCACCATGTAAACCTGCACCCATTTTTAATATACTTCAATATACTAATAATGGTAATTAGTTTTGGAGACGGTGGGGGGGGACCACAACATTTTTGCAAAGCTGAAACAACTTGTGAGGTAAAGAAACATTGGAATCCTGAACAGTATGTGAAAGAGGAATAGGCCAGCCACCACTCAAGAGTCGCATTAAGAATATTACAAAGGAAGATAATATGCAATCAGAAAAGAAGCTGCAAAATCCTGATGGCATCACAAAATAAAAACCTGAATCTTGTTTCATTTACAAGTATTGACAGGAAGAAACACCAGTAAATGACCATCATTACAGATAAGGCAGACGCACTAAATGGGCAATTATTTTGGGAAGGAGTTTAATGGTCTCCTTCACTTCTTTTATTTAATGAACAATACCACTATTAAGTTAAACAATGCAGTGGAGAATGCAGGTTTAAAATAAAGTTCTAAAATAAGCTGGTGTTCTCTAAAAGAACTGTTTCTATTTCCATTTTAGGTAAATAGGTTACAAATACAAACAATGGCAGGCATCTTTCATTGCAGTTATTTATCCGTAGCACAGCACTATGAATCCTGAACTGCTTTGCCTTTAGATATGTACACTATTGCTATATATGTAAATATCCCCTGGAAGCCACCTTAAACATGAAGAAGGTATTCTGAGTAATGAAAATCTGTGGTGAAGGTATGTGGGGTGCTAGGCTTGCGAACAATTGGAATATCTTCTTGGGTTTATTTATTTATTTAAAATATGTAATATTAAGTAAATATCTCTATTTGAAATATCTGAAGGAATGTATTTTCCCATATTAGGCTGCTCTTGTTTTCTTCTGCTTCTGCTACTCTTTTCTGGTCCTTCCACACAGAGAAATTCATGCAGTTTGACACCACTTTAGCTGTCATGGCTCCATTCAATGAAATCCTGGGATCTGTAATTTGTTTTGGCACCAGAGCTCTCTGACAGAGAAGGCTAAATATCTTACAAAACTACAAATCCCAGAATTCCATACCATTGAGCCATGGTAGTTAAAGCAATGTCAAATGGCATTAATTCTGCAATTTAGATGCAGTCTTAGAGTGCTTAGACTGGTGCCTTCCTTGCTATCCTTCCACAGGCAGGAGAAGTCCTTTTCTGGCAGGGAGGTTTTTGAGGGCTAACTACTCAGGGAAAAATGCCTACCAGAATGTACTGCAATGTTTATTGGTTTCCTTTGTAATGGTCATGCTGTTAACTGCTTTTAATTCTAGTCTTAGTTTAATTATGCTTTTTAATTAAATGATGTGAATGATGTGAATTTTTTGAGCTCTAACTGTTTTAACATTTGTAATCTGCCTTAAATTGGAACTAACAATGAATTTTAGCCTTTGTATTCTACATCGTCCTACACTTGAAGTGGCCTACAATCATAATTAAAATCATCATGCCGTTTATTAATTAAAAAATAACTGTTAAAATGAATAAGTGTCACCCAAAAGGTGGCAAATTTAATATCTACTAAATGTATATGTTAATTATTCAATTAATTGAGAATATGTATATACCACTCTTCAACAAACAGAAGGTTAAAGCCATTATGGATGTGTTTTTGTGAATCAATTCCAGGAACCACTGCATATTCCAAGAGTCATAACTGGAAAAAAACTTTGCTAATGGCTCTTTTCACTGGCGAAGGGGTAATATATGATGAGACATGTTCTCACAGGTATGGATGCTTCAAGGTATGAAGAACTGAGAGACAAATATCATAAACTGCCTGTTCAACCACTGCATCATTGGCAACCTATGCTTCAGCCTCCTCAGATTCTCAAAGAAGTGGGAAGTGACATTCTGTTTCCAATGAGTCATCAGTTGATCTAGAGGCATCCCGAACCTCAATCAGAGGAAGTACATCTCAATACAGAACAAGCTGTAAATATTCTCAATCCTGAATAAATTTACCTAACGAATTTAGAAGTACTATCTACTGTCTGGATTAAGACTCACTAGGCAGACCACAACACATCCACCCAAGTAACAATTTTTCTGTTTAAAAAACAAGAATGGGATATCATTAACATAGTGATGACACATTCTCCCAATGGTTTTATATGGCTAAAAAGGAGAAAAGGAAATCATGAGAGCTCAGAAAAGCTGCCAAGGCCAATGATAATGGTAAAACAATAATCCCCTTATTCATCTAGACAACAACTGATGTGCCCCCAAATGGTGCACATTTCGTGTCTCTCTCTCTGTGTGTGTGTGTGTGTGTGTGTAGGATGTCATACTGTCTAACTTCCAAAGTAGGCTTCCAAAGATGAAAGAATATATAAATATTTACTTACACATATAAAGCTCAAATGTGGCATTCCTGAACTTGGTATAATATATACAGAGAGAGTATGCTTGTTTGGATAATCAGGATTCAAAATCACCTGGAGAGATTTTCCAGAGAGAGGAGAAAGAAAGTCAGTTTTCATGAGAGGAGAACAATGGAAGGGGTAAGAGAGTGGGCTGAGTCTAGCATGTGTTTTGTTATATTCAATTCAGAAATACTTGAATAGGGCTTAAGTATAAGAATACAACCATTTTTACATCACAAGTAGTTGGATTTGGTTCTGAAGGCTAAAAACTGAATCTCACTTACTCACAGTGGTAGGAATAGATGGGCATTCCTGTCCATTTTCAATTCACAATAGCCTTCTTCTTTCAGAGCTTTATCAGGGAATATCTGTCCTGCCCTTCACTGCCTCTAGAATAGTGTTTCCATTACTGTAGCCGAGGTCGTTCCTAAGCAGTTCTTTTGAACTTGCGTACTGTTCTAGCAAGGATTTTAGTCCCACAGAAGTGACATCACTCTATGATCCTATCACTTCATGGGTCTGACACCCCCCTGGCTCGCTGGAGCCGCCCATAAAGAGAGACAGACAGGGAAAGGAAGGCAAGATGGAGCCAAGGGGAAGGAGTAGTGGCTGTGGATGAGGAGGAAGAGAGCTGGCCAGGGGGCATCTCTGTTTTTTGGGGGAACCTCACCCACCCTGCTTTTGGAGGGGGCTGGTCCAAGGTGCCGAGGTCGGAGGGAGAGAAGGGCTACGACTCAAAAAGTTTGGAAAGTGGGAGTCTGCAGAGAAACGCACACAGGCAGAGGCATCCCTGCCTGCCTGCCTGCCTGCCTGCCACACACACACACACACACACACACATAGACACAAACACACACACACAGAGAGAGAGAGAGAGAGAGAGAGGCATCCCTGCCTGACACACACACACACACACACCACACCTGCTTGTCCTAAGGGCTGCTCCCTTTCCCTGACTTCTCTTTTGTCTATTAGGTGCTCAGTATATGAGGGGGGGGGAAGTTCTCCATCCAAAAACATGCTACAGAGATGTTTACATTGTGATCATTCTTTTTCTCAGAAAAAAAGGTATTACATGAATAAAAATGTAATTAAATTTTAACACTACTTATGGCTCCCTCCTCACATCATACCCGGAAGAACAGTAGAGATTGTAGATGTTCTAGGAGGGGAGGTAAGGAAATTGTCCAAACCAGTCAGAACACAAGGACGGATTGAGAATTGGTTGGCAGATCGCATGGAAATCACCTGGAATGGTCCAAAAATGTTCCTACCGGCTGAGAACCCTTTTAAACAGTTCTCACCCTGGGATGGGCGAGGGACACTTTGAGCACCAAATGGGACCTGGATTGGAACCCGGCTACTTGATAAAGTGCGTTCTGTTCTGTTCTCATTTAGTACCCAGAATGTTCCCAGAATGCTGTGCGATAAACTTAACAATTTCCGAGGCATTGCAGCTAAGCAGATTCTGGTCAAAGTGAAGAATTAACTTCCTCTTCATTTTGGGTGAAATCTACAAATGACAAATAAACTGAGTGTGATGCAATTACAGAGATGTCCAGATTGGCATATTCAGGATAACAATCTTCTTTAGACTTCAAAAAAGTTTATTTTTATTACATGAAACAAGATTGTTTTTTTTAATATGACGTGCTCCACATTCCTTTTGATCGTTTCCTTCATTCTTGTATCAATTCACTAAGCCTACGGCATCATCAGAAAAATCAGGAAGGGTTTTATTGCAATGGCTGCATTCCTGTTAAGTATTAGAAGTGATTAGCTGTATTCATGAATCCTTAATTGCACCTGCATACGACAAAGAAATCTATAGAAAGAGGAAGTATCTTCAAAAACATGAATATTTATGTGGTTGTGATGCCAAAAATATCATAATGAAGATTATGTGAAAGTCTTTAGGACCTAGGAATGCAGCATTTATTCTGCAGATGTCAAACTTAGCCAGTTTCCTAAAGGCTAGTCACTATACACTGAAAGTCAATGTAGGGAGAGCTGAAATGAGTGTCTGAAACCAACATATTTCATACAGTTGTGTTTAAAGTTACTTACCTCTTCGGGCTATTAAAAACAGCCAGTTGCAAAGATGATCCAAAATTATTTATTTATTTTAAAGAAAGAAATATTATTATTTATGGTATTTATACCCCCCTTCAGCCCTAAAGGCTGTCAGAGCAGCTTACAATTATTATTATTTTTAAGTAGATGGTTCCATGACCTCAGGCTTATAATCTAAAAAGACATGACACAATAGGAGAAGGGAATGGTGGTGAGGAAGGGGATCAAGTCCAGTGGATCTTCTCTCCCTCAGAGGCCTGGACCATGGCAGATGGATTGGAGGGAGGGCCTTCTTCTTGCTCTGGCTAGCCCTGATGGAGTTGGGCCTGCTTTTTCACTTCCTCCCAGGCTGGATGATGTCAGATGCACTGGGGGGAGGGCTCTTATTCTTCAGGCTTGGCCCGATGGAGTTGGGCCTGCCTTTTCAAATATCTAAAATTGCAGATAGTGACTGAAAATACAGACATGAGCTTTTCCTATGAGTTTGGGGTTGAGAAGCTACTATATCTACTAGTTAGATTTTGTTAAAACAATACAACACAGGTTCAATTTTTCACCATGTAAATATCTGAATACTTAGTTGTTCTGCCCACTAGCTTACTTGCTTTGTGTCCTCCCCCCCCCCCCCCCCCGTAAACACCATTCCCTACAGGTTCGGTCTGTGTCACCAGCATGGAGGAGGTAGGACACAAGAGCAATACACATATCCTTTAGTGAAATCATATCCTTTAGTAAATTGGTCAGTTACAAATTGAAACATGTTTTTGGTTACTTCTCATTGTATCTTTGCATGGCATAAAACAAGAATCCAGCTCTTGGGCAACCTGAATGCTGGCTTATACTAGCATCCCAGGTGAGTGCTTGGATAATGTTAATGGGAAGGACAAGAATATCTGGCACACTATAACATAACTCTGAGTATATCCTGACACCTGGGAAGGTGGAGAAATTTGGTCCTCATACCTGACTGGGGCCTTGAAGTCATATCCCAAGAGCCATGATGAATTACTTGAAAGCTAATGCAGGGCCCAAATCCCATATACTAAGAGGTTTTACCCAGTCTATCCTGCACTTACCATGGAATGCTGTGACAGAAATATAAAGCAATGTAATAAGCAATAGAAAATTAAGACAGAAGTATAAATGAATGCAATTAAGTGCAAACTACAGTGATGTTATGAATAAGGCAACATCTTTCCATCAGTGGGAATCATTGAACGTATGGATAAAATTCTTTCAAGCCATTTTTATTTGTAGCTGATCACAATTGAATTGAATTGAATCGAAGCAATTTGACACCACTTTAATTGCCATGACTCTATCCTATAAGATCCTGGGATTTGTAATCTGCTGAGGCACCAGAGTTCTCTGACAGATCAAGTTGAATACCTCACCAAAGTACAAATCCCATGATTTCATAGAATAAGTCATGGTGTCAAACTGCTTTAGTTCTTCAGTGTGGCTACTACAAGGAAGAAATATTAGACCAAAGAAAGATTAGTTTAGGAGAAGCTAGACACAATTTCTAATGGATGGGTCTTAGAACCTCTATCATAAAAGTCAACTGGCACTGCAGGTTGGTTCTCAAAGCAGATCCCATCTCCACCCCATCACCATGGACAGCTGACAAATAAACCACAGAAAGGAAGATTATCTTGTTTCCTTCCAGTCTCATGCAACAGGTATATAGAAGACATATAGTTAACATGCCTTCCAATTTCAGCACCTGAGATCCTGATAACATGCACTTCCACCATAACTAAAAACACATTATAAATGAAGCTACTCCCAAATAACAACAGTCAGATGTTTGCGAAACCCAATCTATTCAGGAAATGAAAAAACAAGAAAAAATGGGGTGGCTTTCATACTAAGAAAAGATATAGCTAGAGCACTCAAAGGATACAACTCAAAGTCAGACCATATATTATCAATAAAGCTTCAGGATAAACCTATAAACATCACAATAATCCAGGTATATGCACCAACCACAGATGCAGATGAAGAAGAAATTCAGAGATTCTATGATGCAGTGCAGGAAGAATTTGACAACATACCATCACAAGAGTTAAAATTAATCATTGGAGACTTGAATGCTAAAGATGGCAACAATGAAGAATAAAAAAACAGTAGAAAGGTTTGGATTAGGAACAAGAAACAAACCAGGAGGGCATCTGATAGAATTCTGTGAGACCAACAATCTATTTGCAAATACCTGCTTCATACAACCAGATAGGAGACTATACACCTGGACATCACCAGATGGTAAACACAAAAACCAGACAGACTACATAATTGGAAGTAGAAGATGGAGAAGTTCTATCCTTGTGGCCAAAACCAGACCAGGAGCTGACTATGGCACAGACCATGAACTACTCATAACAAAAACCAGAGTTAAGATGAAGAAGAAAGCAAAAACCATCATTATACCAAAATATGACTTGAATAACATTTCAGATGAATTAAAGGACAATGTAAGAAACAGATTTGAACTATTGAGTATAATCAACTGGAAGCCTGAAGAACTGTGGACAGAAGTCAAAGACATAATTAGGGATGAATGCAAGAAAACACTAACAGGTCAAAAAGAAAGATATGAAACAGTGGATGATAGATGAAACACTTCATGCAGTAAAAGAAAGAAGAAAAGCAAAAGGAGATAGGAACAAAGCCAGAAGTATGAACACAACTGTCTAACATCTGACACACAAGGATAAGGAGAAATACTACAATGACCAATGCAGAGAAAGAGAAGAACAAGATACTGCTATTAAAAAATTCAACAAATTAAAGTCAAGTTCATATCAAGGGCAGGAATGCTCTATGGAGAAAAAAAACATTATACAAGAACAAGAAGAAATAAAAAGATGCTGGAGGCAATACACAGAAGAGTCGTACAAAAGAGATAAGGGAATGGATGATATTTGGAATTAGGACCCATATGAAGATGAACCCCATATGCAATGAAGAGCCATATGAAGATGAAATGGAATCTGCAATAAAGGAAATGGGAAAAAATAAATCATGAACAAATGTCCCAATTGAACTGCTACAGTGCCTACAGACAGATGCAACTTTGGTGCTAAGTGAAATATGCCAACAAATATGGGAAACAAAGCGGTGGCCAACAAACTGGAAACACTTGATATACATACCAATCCACAAGAAAGGAGATACAAAAGACTGCAGCAACTATAGGACAATAGCACTAATCTCACATGCAAGCAAAATAATGCTCAAAATTATGCAGCATAGCCTCCAATCATACATGAAGTGAAAAATTCCAGAGGTGCAAGCAGGATTCAGAAAAGGAAGGGGCACTGGGGACACACTGCAAACATGGAATGGCTAATGGAGTGCACTAAAGAATTCCAAAAAAGAATCAGCATGTGTTTTATAGACTGCAGCAAAGCATTTGACTGTACAGATTATGAAAAGCTATGGAATGTACTCAAATACATGAGTGTGCCACTACATCTGATAGCCCTAATGAGGAATCTGTACCAGGAGCAAGGGGCCACCATCAGAACAGAATTTGGGGAAACAGAGTGGTTCCCAATAGGCAAAAGGGTCAGGCAAGGCTGCATCCTATCACTTTACTTGTTTAACTTATATGCTGAAAACATAATAAGAAAAGCAGAATTAGAATCAGAAAAAGGAGGAGTTAAGACAGGAGGAAGCAACATTAACAACCTGTGATATGCAGACGACGCCATAATATTAGCGGAAGACATTCAGGAATTGGAACAGTTAATAAGGAAAGTCAAAGATGAAAATGCAAAGGCACTTTCTGATGCTGATCACAAAGAAAACAAAAATAATGACCACAGAAGAAATATACAAATTCAATGTAGACAATGAGGAAATTGAAGTAGTTAAAGAATTCCCATATCTAGGATCAAACATTGCCCAGAATGGAGACTGCAGTCAAGAAATAAGAAGAAGACTAGGAATGGGAAGGGCAGCTACGAAACAACTGGAAAAGATACTGAAGAGTAAAGACATACAACTGAGCACTAAAGTCAGAATCGTTCAGGCCTTTGTGTTCCCAATTACCACATAAGAATGTGAGTGCTGGATAGTGGAGGAAGCAGACAGAAAGAAAATCAACTCATTCGAAAGGTGGTGCTGGAGAAGAGTACTTAGGATACCATGGACAGCCAGGAAGACAAACAAATGAGTTCTTGAGCAGATCAGACCAGGGCTCTCCTTGGAAGCAAAGATGATCAAGTTGAGACTATTATACTTTGGCCACATAATGAGAAGGCATGAATCACTAGAAAAAACTATAATGTTAGGAAAGGTAGAAGGTAGAAGAAAGTGAGGCAGATCAAAAACCAGATGGCTAGACTCAATTAGGGGGGATTGGAGCAATGGCTTTCAAGATCTGGGCAGGGCAGTGGAGGACAGAGATTCCTGGAGAAGTCTCATCAACAGGATCACCAAGAGTTGGAACTGACTTGACGGCAGCTGACAACAACAAATAGGATGTGATTGCATTGTGGGCTTGCAGAAATAGGATCTTAAAAACCTTCATGCCATTGGGCCTGAAGAGGAAGAGCCCTCCCCTCTCTCCTTCCAACTGTCATCTTCTGGCCTGGGAGGGAGTGAAAGGATAAGCCCAACGTCATCGGGCCTAAAGAGGAAGAGCCCTCCCCTCCCTCCTTCCAACTGTCATCTTCTGGCCTGGGAGGGAGTGACAGGATAAGCCCAACGCCATCAGGCCTAAAGAGAAAGAGCCCCCCCTCCCTCCTTCCAACTGCCATCTTCTGCCCTGGGAGGGAGTGAAAGGATAAGCCCAATGCCATCGGACCTAAAGAGGAAGAGCCCTCCCCTCCCTCCTTCCAACTGTCATCTTTTGGCCTTAGAGGGAGCGAAAGGACAGGTCCAACACCATCAGGCCTGAAGAGAAAGAGCCCTCCCCTCCCTCCTTCCAATTGCCATCTTCTGGCCTGGGAGGGAGTGAAACGAGAGGCCCAACGCCATTGGGCATAAAGAGGAAGAGCCCTCCCCTTCCCTCCTTCCAACTGTCATCATCTGGCCTCAGAGGGAGCGAAAGGACAGGCCCAATGCCATTGGGCCCGGCCTCGATTAAGAAAACAAGCCCTCCCTCCAGTCTATCTGCCTTGGTCCAGGCCTCAGAGGGAGAGAAGAATGCTGGACCTGATCCCCTCCTCCCCTCCATTCCCTTCTCCTTTTATGTTGTGTCTTTTTAGATTGTAAGCCTGAGGTCAGGGAACCGTCTATTATCCCCTCTGTTGTAAGCCGCCCGGATTCCCAGTGATTGGGCGGAATATAAATAAATCCTATTATTATTATTATTATTATTCACAATGGGATCTAAAAGGAAAGTAAATACTGCATGAAGGAAAAATTAGGGACATTGTAGTTTCACTATAAATGCAGAGTTCTTTCTCTAGCACCTGGAGTAAATAATTTAGAACATTCTCTGATCTTTCATGGCTTATGAGAAGGCATGCAGTGCATAATGTAACAGCGTAGTTATAGAAGTGAACTAGGGACAGGGACACCTGCTTTGACCTTGTTCTAAAGAGAGACATAAAATCAATATATAAAAAAGTATGCAATACAATTTCACAAATGAAATGTATTTTCTTTTGAGTATAAAATAATGAATAATTTTGCTTTTAGAGTTATAGATGAAAAGTTGGATTTGACTTTTCCAAGAGAGTTTGAGAGGGTAGTAAGCTGGTCAGAATGTCAGCACTCATGCTTTTAAATGATCCAGAGCCCACATCTTATCAGAATATCCCATCATTTAACATTACCAGAATGAGTAAGGACCAATTCAGACACATCTGCAATTGAACATCAACAGCTAGCAATGGTTTTGTTTCAATTTTTTTCTTATTTTTTTGCAGTTTAAGAATGTGTTGAACCATATGAGTCCTTTCCACAAGATCTGTGATAGCTTCTCCCTTTGTCCTCCTCACTGTCAAAGTCAAAAATTCCTCAGTACACAGTAGAAGTCATTTTATGAGAAAGAGTTTTAAAATAGCTCACTCAGGAAGGAATTTTTATTGTTGCCATGAGAAACAACACTGTTCAGTCATTTTGTCTAATCAGAAGATTTCATATATTAAATACTTTAGTTATGAATATGTGGATGTACTCATTGGCCCCTTATTTCGGTACAGATGCATGAAAACTATGTGCCAGTAAGTTATACCTTATCTAGCAAGTTAATCTGGCTGTGCTCATTTTTTAAATCAGACTTGCCATTTTGAGAGAATATGAGGAAGGCAATCTTGTTGAATTTGAAGAATATTCTTAGCACATGGGAGTGCTCCTGTTATCTTTCCGTCAAGAAAATCAGAACTGTGTATAAAATATTCAGTGCTTAATAGATGGGCTGTTTCTTGCTGAGTTTTGTAATGAAAAAGTCTTGAGATTCCATTTGTCATTTTCATTGTTTTACAGCAACTTTTACATAAAGACTTTGGACTTTGGCCAAGGAAGCCTGGTGTACACTTTAAAAGATGTGGTTTGGCCATATTAAAGACAGAGATGCAAGATGTCTCAAGCAGATGGTACAAGGAATACCATTCCAATACTCCTGCTCACCTACTTTTGGGAGCTGGATTGGTTCCAATCACCTTTCTCCCTACAAAAAAAACCCCAATATCTAGAATAGTTCTTGCCGATGATCTCCTCATATGTCAGTCTGTTAATGGATATACAACATTTGTATTTTTTTTTTAAAAAAATGAGGACAACGTTAGGATAACACATTAATCTATGCTAAAGATTAGCAAAGATTTCCAATGAAAAATTTCACATGGCTATTCTTTTAATTTTACCATAAAATCATGAATATTTCTCAGTAAAGGTAGGGGGGGGGATGAGAGGTGTCTGTACATCTTTCCTCCAGGTCTATTTTCCTTTACATGGTTTACCACCCCAGAAATCTATATGAAGTCAAGAGTAATCTATCAAGATGCAGAGGTACATTTTATGGCATCATTAATAAAAGCCAGATAAAAAGCTTGTTTTGTGCATCTAATATAGAGGACAAACTGGTTCATAGCTTCTAGTTGTTACATGCCTTTTCTAATTCATTTGGAAACAGAGCAGCAGAGGCAATGAAGAATGGCTTGTGCTTGTCAGTGATTGATTTTGCTGACACTTGTCCAATTGATTGCCATGAGCAAAGGACATGGATAGCACAGAAAATAAGTATGATGTACTATGTCACAGCATTTCGGTGGAGCACAGCTTGGTGTGAGATAGAGCCCATCACAAGCATTTGCATCTCTTGAGCTTGTTTCTCCTCCCATTCCAATTTGTAAATAGCTAAGGAGCATGTCTTATCATGGTCTGTTAAAGTTGCAATATAGTTTTTTACTCCCATTTTAAAAAAATGCTACATAGGTCAAAGCAGCAGTAGTTGGCTTTTTGTTATCTCTGCAGAACTCTCATCCAGGCTGAAGATGATGACCGGAATGCTGTCAGTTAGTCCCAACTAGAGTAGACCTATTGAATCAACTGTAGAGTTGGGAGTCAATACATAATTAAATTCTGTTGGCTGAATGGGATTACTCTAGGACTAAAAATAGGATGTAAACCAGCATCTTAATACCAGGTATTTCAGTGGACTGTAATCAGGATTCTTCAAAGGCCCAGAGAGGCCATGCTCGATTTGGGGCTATGGGGGATAGAAGAGCACAAGACTTCCACTGTTTGAGCAGACATCTGCTCATGAAGTGCTGAGTATAGTTTCTTAGAAGGCTCTGATTTATAACCCCCCCTCCTTTTGTAACTGCACTTACTTCTTAATGTCTTTTTGTCTAGTGAATGTTTCTTTCTATAAAGAAAGAGTCTTTATATTACACACATAGTGGAATTTGAGAGGAAGTACAGGTTGAGTATCCCTTATCCAGACTTCTGAAATGCTCCAAAAAGCAAAATTGTCTACACAAGTGGCTGATAGTTCAGTGTACACAAACTTTGTTTCATGCAGAAAATTATTAAAAGTATTATCTTCAGATTATGTTTATAAGGTATATGTGGAACATAAATTAATTTCCTGTTTAGACTTGGGTCCCAGCAACAAGCTATCACCTTATGTATAAACAAATATTCCAAAATCTAAAAAAATCCAAAATCCAAAACACTTTTGGTCTCAAGTATTTCAGATAAAGGAGACTCAGCTTGTAATGCCCACACAAGTAAAACTTCATGCAAAAGATAAAACATTTAGATTCTGTCATCTCCATGCAAATCAGCAAAGATGCATAGAAATTCTCCATGAAAGATATAGCATGTTTTTAGAAGTGCAAGCACCACACTGAAGTAACATTGGCATCTTTCATATGGTAACCATACTGGTAGAGTTGCCTTTCAGTATGATGGTATTCCAATCTCAGTTCATGCATCCTCAAGAACAAGCTGCTAGTGGTTTCTATGAAGTATGTGTGTTTTAGTCATGCTTTTAACTTTTGTATATTATTATGTAATTTTATACTGTTTTTAGATTATTTTAACTTTTAAATTTTATTGCAATTTAAAAGAAATGTTTGTGTCTGTGAGCTTCCTTGGGATCCTTCTGGGAGAAAGGCAGCATACAAATGAAATAGATAGATAGATAGATAGATAGATAGATAGATAGATAGATAGATAGGTTGATTGATTGATTGATTGATTAGTGATAATTCCAAGGCTCACATCAACTTAGTTGATTTTGTTGTTGTGCACCTTCAACTTATGCCTTCAACTTATTTTCGACTTATGGTGACCCTATGGTGAGCTATCACGGGGTGTTCTGGGGATGAGAGTGTGTGACTTATCCTAGGTAACCCAGTGGATTTACATGGCCAAGCAGGGAATTGAACCCTGATCCTCAGAGACATAGTCCAATACTCAAACCACTATACCATGCTGGATCTCCACATCAGTTTATACACATACGTAAAACAAATTAAAAATATAAATACAAAAACCACACAAAAACTAAGGTCTAAACCCGATTATTAATTCCCAAATAGATCCATTGAAGTAATGAGAATTTGGTAAATTAATATGTATGTAAATTTCATTGATTCAGTGGGTTTAATCTAGTTAGCCTTAAACAATACCAAAAGGTAAGCATTAAGGTGTGTGTGTAGGGGGTCAGTAGGTGACTGTAATTTTTCTGAAAAACTCATACAGAAGAGAAACTACACACTTCAGAAAGAAGCTTCTTTCATAACCTTGAAAAAATGAACATAAATTTCTTGCTAGGAACCTCATATTACACAAAGATGGCACACAAAGCAGAGTTTGATAGGGCAATTAAATAACAAGTTTATTCATGTGGCTTAGCTGTTCTCTCCTTATTGTTATATCTCATGTTCTGATCCAGCCGCATGAATCATTCATAGTTTATCCAGCAATTTACTTTTTAAACTTCAATTTTAGTCAACATGTATTTCAGAAGATTGCCAGCAACTCTGCTGGATGGTAGAGGTTTGACTGGTACTTCAGCTTTCACTCTATGCATATACTGTTCGCTAGACCTCTAACTTGGGATCAGTCCATATCCAAAGTAGTAGATTCCTTCCAATTAAAGCCCTTTTATTTACTGTCCTAACTGAAGTTATTTTCAGACCTCTCACTGGTTATCTTGGCTGTTAATTAGTAAACTTTCATGCGTATAATCACTGACAGTTAGATTGCATGTCACTCTCTAGGAGTGTAAGTAAGGCATGTTCATGATAACTTCCTTTATTTGCCCACATATACGTTCTTCCTCTTTCACATAGCCTTCCATTATTCTCTGTGGTCTCTTCTGCCCTCCCTGTTTTCCCTATCTGCCCGCCCTCAATGAAGCAAGTGTAACAAAATCCTCTCTAGGTGAGGTGCTCCAACTCTCCTGATACCATGTATTCTACTTCTTTTCTTACTTTTCTTCAGGAAGATGAAACTGTATTGATTATGCACAAATGTTTGAGAATAAAAAACTACTTTTATATACCTTCCAAAGAAGATTGAGTTTTTTCTCTGCTAAACCTTGTGTGTGGGTTGGTGAATTATTGAACTTCTGCCTAGCACATCAGTCACTCAGTTTGAGAGATCCACTACAATCTCACACATTTCCCAATAACTTCATCTTAAATGCAATTGACTTGGCTATGCTTTGGTTTTCCTAATATATTTACTACTTTGCTATCACAGTTCCCAAATCATTCCATATATCTTGTCCAGCAGGGACACTGGAGACAGAATATATATATTTCTATGTTTGTACCATTATGTAGTACAGGAAACAAAGTAGATGCATTCCTAAGCATTACTTCTTAAACAGAAGCTTTGGTATCAAAAGCAGAAATAACATGGAAAGAATAGGAATAGGTTCCTACATCACAAGAGCAATTCAGCAAAGTTTCATTCAAAGCTAACAATATGCACATGTGAAATGAAACAACCATGGGAGCTGGATATGTTTAGCCTGGTGAAGATGGCATTAAGAGGTGATATAATAGCTCTGTTTAAATATTTGAAGGGATGTCATATTGAGGAGGGAGCAAGCTTGTTTTCTTCAGCTCCCAAGAATAGGGCCCAGAACAATGGACTTGAACTACAGGAATAGCGAATCCACCTCAACATTAAGAACATTTTTTCAAAATATACCCAGATTTTTCTCATGCACACACTTAATGCATCTTTTCCCTCCTATTAGGTAAAACATATTTCTGTGCATTTTTCAAGTGAAAATATTTTTGTTATGAGCATTTTTTCAAATAGGTGTGTGTGTGTGTGTGTGTGTGTGTGTGTGTGTGTGTGGCTTTGCCCACTTTTTTCTTCTCCAAAGCCATGCAAGCTTCTCAAGCAAATCACTTTTTCCATCAAGACATTCTTCATTTAGTTTTGGGAATCAGGAAATACAAAATGAAGATCTCCATATGGAAATATAAATCGAACCCATTTATTTCCTATTCATACTTTTATTTGTAAGTAACACCAAAGCATTGAAATGCACCAGCTAAGAGGAATGTGTGAGATTACACTACTTAATATATAACATTCTTGCTTTTCCTACTTGAGCTGGTATGTTCATAGCTACTTACATAGGGATCAACCAACTCAAGCTAATGGAATTGATTTGGAGTAAGTACTGAGAGTCTGAAATGGAGGCTTTCAGTTTCAATTTGCTTCTTTTATACTCTGAGACCAACATAGCACCAAGCGCCATTGTAAAATTTCTGACAGAACTGCTTGAGAATGAAAATGACTAATTATTATGACAACATTCATACAATAATACTTTGAAATATAGTGTTAAACTGTGAAAAATGTCTTTCACTCCCGATTAAGCAATGAACACTCATAAGTATTTTGTTTTCCCTTGGTTACAGTCCAAATGATGTCACCAGAAATTAGAAAAGCACAGTTAATCAATATTAATTATTTCCTTTCTTAATACAGTGTATTTTGTATTGCTTATCTATGTTGCAAATTTGTGCAGCCTTACTGCATAGTATGGGAAAATAGGATAAATGTATGTTTTATTACTTTATTGACTGTAATATGATGGCAGAAGAGACCGCTATAGATTAATGTACTACAATATGTACTCTTGAATCAGTTCAAAACTAAATGGCTTTTTCAATATAAAATATAGATTGCATTCAGATACTACAAACTGGCTCAGGGCTTTATACTTATAGAAGCAAGTTTCTAAACAGGTATTCCAAAATGGATGAAGAGCCACAAGCACAAATGTATATAGCTGTAATTTCTGAGCCTTGGCTAAAAAGAGAGGGGAAAGTGAATTTTGATTACACCCACTTACCCACACACATGTCATTAAATGTCATTGTTTTAAGTGGTCCAGTTCCAGATGATTTGCAAAAGGTATGCAGACTAGAATCACAACTGTATCAGGACAAAGACTGAATAGTCGCTTAACAACAGGAAGAAGAAAGATGTCTTATTGGCAAAGGACAAATGCTCCTTTTTGGAAGGCAAAAATGCTATATAAATAGGATGCTGGGGAAAGTAATCTAAAGCCCCATTGGAGATCAGCTGATGGGTTTTAATAGTGTAGAAGAACTTTTTTGCTGGAGGAAAGAGGCTCTGCCCATTTGCTTCAGGGCCCTCAAGTATGGCAGTGTTAAGTCCCATGGATGAAGGAGAGCCACAAGAGGTCTATATATAGGTAGTAAGAATATCTCAATAGAGATATTCCAGAGAAGGTCCACAAAACATGGCCTTGGTTCATCTGAATACAAAGGGCTGGTAAAGAGTGGCCAGAGTCTGCTCAGGCCATGATCAGCCTGGGACCATGGCAACTGCATGATCTGCCTTCAAAGCAAGTTGCTGCCATGGTTCCAAAACAGCACTGCCAGGAGCTGGATTATAGCCACTCCTTTTGGATCTGCTCCAAAGAATGGAATCACAGCACTGGAGCAGCTTCTGGCTGCTTTGAGGGCATGTGTAATCTGAACAACATGTCCCCAAAGTAGCCAGAAGCCACCTTATTTGACCTGTGTATTTCAAAGTCTTCTTGCTCCCATGCAGAGCCAGGAATAACTCCCATGTCTAAATTAACCTTAAACTGGTGAAGGTTACATTCTCTTCTGCTGGATCTTTTTTTAAAAAAAAGAAAAGAAAAGAAAGATCCACTAATGAAATCAAATGGGAAAATGCCTGCTCCCCCAAGTTCTCCTGCCATGACTAGACTGAGCCAGAAGGGCTTTGGAAGGGATTAATTATTTGCTATGCAACTTCCCCACAGTTAGCATTGTTTGGAAATACACAAATATGTAGTCTTGAGTAGTGCATTCATCTTATAAACCTGAAGAACAAGTCCTGCCTAAACTGAATTAGATGCTTTTTCTTAAATTAAAAATAAGGACAACACCATGGTTTCAGAGTAATCAAGGTTATGCAAATCTGGAAGGCCTCTGGGTGATTTACCAACTGGTGGCACTTCTTGGAACAATGGACAGCAATAACAACAAGGGAACAGAATAGAAACAAATGCACATTTATTTAAAAACGGTGTTTCATTTACTACCCACTTGCTTTAAGAAATTAAAAGCACAAATACATACCCTTTAAATGTTTCTGGGCTACTTGATATGACTGCATGACATCAGAAAGTAGATCTCCAGTAAGAGGCTCATTTAAGAGGTTAAATGCACTGCCATTTTAGTTCAATACTAGATTGAGAATCTGCTCTGCTCTTGAAGTTGTAGTCATATTTAAAAGGTCAGGTTTATTGTGCATAAAATGTAGAAATGCCTTCCTATAGTTATTCCCCGCTCTGGTGTCTGCAGTTTTACAACAATTTTGAGAATGTAATATTAGATGACTCCAAGGCAGACATCCAAATACACATGCAGCTGCCTGGCTAGGATCTTTCCAACAGTCACTTCTGCTTGTTACCCTATCACCAATGAACCCACATACTTTCTAAGCAGAGGTGTCACTGGGTGAGTGCAGGATGTGTGGACCACAACACCTTAGGCGGGGGTAACACCACTGCTCCCCAAACATCTGCCTTTTAGCAGAAATGGGCTGTGGCATTCACCTGTGTCCCATTAAAATGCTGACAAGATGGGGTGAGTGGGGTGAGGCTCAGTGGGAGAAGAAAGGAGAGGCCCCACATTTTGTTTTTTTAAAAAAATAAAATTTCAAATGTTGATTTTTTATTTTTAAAAAAAATTATTTAAAAACATCACATTTTACCAATTTTTACTCCAAGCACATGAAAATATGCAATGTTATATATTTAGACTATGCATATGATATTGTAATTTAAAAGTATAATTTTAATTGTGCTAGTTGTTTATGTCACAACTCTTACCATTACATTCAACTATTACCATTACACTGGATAACCCAAATAACTAGCCAATATATTGAAGTTGTTTCAAGACTGTAAAATAGTCACATCAATGAGCACATTCAGAAACCTGCTAAATGCATCCTGGAGAACCAAAATATTTGTTGCTGTTCTGTGCTTTCAAGTTGATGCCAACTAAGTATGTCCTACTATGGAGGACCTAAAAATACTGTTAGGCTCAGCTCAGCCTAGATCTAAGGAATAGAATTTGGTCCTAAAGGAAGGAAAGAAGGAAGAACTTTTTCCACAGAAACATGGTCATGAAGACTTTTACTTGCTTATATCAGGAGAAATAAATGGCAGGGAAACTGTAAATAATAACACTGCATTATGATACCTTTATGTTTATCTTCTTGTGGAGGAAAAAAAATTGCACTCCTCAAAAAAGTATTTTTTTAGCTTGCTGTCATACATGCTTGGCTGGAATGGTCTTGGTTTCTGTTCATAACTTCTTTCTTCATGTTTTGGCTCTCTTCTCCAGAAAATAATTCTGTTCCCACCTTCAAACCAAGAATAAAGGTAAGAGACTGAAATTGGATTTTGAACAGAGTATAACTTTTAGGTCAGTGATGCTAACCTCTGTATCTGTTGATGGGGGTTTCCTTCACCACTAATAGGGGCAAATGGCAAGATGCTCTGTGCACTATGGTCAAGGTCATGTAAGATTTACAGCATGAATAAAAATAAAAATAAAATGAAATAAATATTTAAAAGATTTATAAGAAAGCTTCAAGAGACACACTGTGAAGGCAATAAATTGTTTATTTGGTTCCCAGTATAATAATGTCCAGTGCAATAAATATATAAAAAGAGGTAGAAAATTTCACTGTGCAATCCAGTTTCTGCTTACAGAACAGGAAGTAATAGCAAAACATGCACACTTTGGGAGCATATCTCTCCTAAAATGTTTTTACAATTATGGTTGATTTAATATGGAATGAATTAGCCTTTAGAGACACATTCCAGCCTATGTATTCATATAAAAAGGAGGGTCTCAAACAGCTGTAGATGCCTAATTGTTTTGCATTTTAAAAGTGGGGGCTATAACTATTAATGCTTGGGAATAGGCCTCAGAGGAGCCAACTGATGCACAGAGCAACAGATCTCTTCTTATAGTGGATCATTTGTTTTACAACCAAACTAGGTTCAGAATATCCTGTGATTTCAACACATACTTTCCAACTCCCAATTTGACAGAGACAATCTTCTGCTGTCCTACTTTTTAAAATGCTTTTCTCTCTCCTCATCTCACTTTCTCCCCTTGTTCCTAGCTAACCTCAGTTGCTTCAAATTGTGTTGAAAATTCATGAGTGGTCTGCATTTAATTAACTATTGGCAGGAAAGGAAAAGAGGGACTGGAATCTTGCCTTTCCAGCAGATTCAGGCAAAAGTAAGGTGCTACAGTTTCGCCTAGCTTGTTTATTCTCCCTTATTTAAAATTTTTGCCATCTTGACCACTCTCTGATGTTGCTTGGCCACATGTTTCCCAGTTTACATCTGTGAAGTGTTGGAGGCTATGTAATAATCTGACTTTAAGAAATAATAGGAAGCAGCTACAGTGGGAGGTGGGGAGCCAGCATTAAGTAGTGATTTGAGCATAAGATTATAATAAATAATAATAAATAAAAGTTTTATTTATATTGCCCCGCCTCTCCCTTCGGATCGAGGCAGGTTTACAACCTGATAAAACCATAAACACAGTCATAAAATGCAATACCATAAAATACAATACTTAAAGTACAATCACAATCCAGGAACAGTAAAAATTCAAAACATGCTACAGTGGTCAATTACAGGGAATAAATCTGACAGATAACATGATGTCTTAATCAGGATCAGGAGGGTATGCCCGCCGGAAGAGCTCCATCTTGACAGCCCTCCTGAAAGTATCCAAGGCAGTAGTTAGACGGATCTCTTCCAGCGGGCATACCATCCTGATGCTGATTAAGACACCATGTTATTATGTAACAATAATAAGGGTAGTTGGATACGAACTGTATGACAGTGGCGCAGGGTTTGTTGTTATCTTGTGTTCTTTCCTTACCAAAAAAGAGAGACTGGCATAGGAGATTTCTGCATTCATTTTAAAGGGACTTATCCCCAATAGGATAAAGTCATGTTTAATTTTAGAAGCAGGTGTTATCACACTCAGCTGTGGCTGTGCGAGTGCAACCCGTATGCAGCCTGGATCCCAGCCATGCTTATCCAGCAGCTTTTCAAAAATGGCAAGCTCTAGTCTTTGAAAAGCTGCTGGATAAGAACTTCTGGGGTCTGGGCTGCAGATGGGCTGCACTCGCCCAGCTACTACTGAGTGCAATAGCATCAGCTTTTAAATTTGAACTTGACTTTAACCTACCGGGGATGAGTCACTTTAAAATGAATGTGATAAGCTCCATAGAAGTAGATAAGACACTTACTTGGAAGAAAGAAAGAGCATATTATTGGTACTTTTTTTGTTTCTGTGAGTGAGTGGGTATTTTGCCAGTCAGTCTTCTAGCAACCTAAGTGTGGGGAGGGACATTCATTAATGAAAGGGTGTTGTATTTTCTTCTTATTATAGATGAATTTTACATGCCAGTAGCTAAGCAAACTGTGAGTTACTTACTTTAACCATGAAGTGTGATGAAGTGTAACAATTACTCATTTAGACAGCAAGCCTGTTAGAAAGAGTTATTTTCTTTGAACTTATGAAAAATGTGAGTGTGAAAAAGGGGGGAAATTTTAAAGCTTCTTATGATCATATAGAGACCTATGGAAAAACACAGAGATTTGAAATAGAGTTTTATACTAATGTTTTTTTTTACTAATCTTTGCTTTCTTTTAATGCAATTGTCACATTTAATAAGAGCCTATGCCATGTTATCCACAAATGACTACTGTTATTTATTTATATTTTTAGTTGTTAGTTGTCTACTTGATTAACTGTGTCTTTTACTGTCTGGGGGTGCTTCTTGACTCGTCCCTTCACCTGACTGCTCAGGTGAATGCGACGGTCAAGAGTACCTGTTATCAGCTTCGGCTGATTCGCCAGCTGCGCCCATATCTGGCCCAGAGGGACCTTGAAACTGTTGTACACGCTCTGGTAACTTCGAGATTGGATTTCTGCAACGCACTCTACATGGGGCAACCCTTATACCACACTCGGAAGCTGCAAGTAGTGCAGAACATGGCAGCACGGCTGGTCACTGGCGTTTCCAGGACCAGCCATATAACACCGGTGCTTAAAGACCTCCATTGGCTGCCTATTCGCTTCCGAGCTCAATATAAGGCGTTGGTTATCACCTATAAAGCCCTAAATGGCTTGGGCCCAGGATTCCTGAAGGACCGTCTCTCCCCGTACATTCCGCCTCGCACCCTCAGAACATCTGGGCAGCAACTCCTGAAGGTGCCTGGGGCAAGGTTGGCCGTTACGGCCAGAAGATCCTTTTCCACAGCTGCCCCAGCCCTTTGGAACATGCTGCCCATAGAGCTCCGCTCTTCCACCACCCTGGCCCAATTTAGGAAGGGACTCAAAACCTTCCTATTTAATCAGGCATTCCCCGACTAAACATCCTATGGGCCTCCCTCCTCACTCGTGGCCGTGAGGTTGGGCTAAGGGGTTTTTATTGTTTTTATGAAGAGATGATGTTGTTTTTAACCTGTTTTATATTGTATTTGCTGCACTAAGGTGCATTTGTAAGCCGCCCTGATCTATTTGGAAGGGCGGGGTATAAATAAAATTTTATTATTTATTATTATATTATTTTATAATGAAATGAATCAGCGTGGTGTAGTGGTTTGAATGTTGGACTAGAAATCCAGGATACCAAGGTTCAAATCTCTGCTTAACCATGGAAAACCACCGGGTGGCTTTGGACATGCCACACTCTGTCCACCCAGAAGACAATGACAAACCCCCTCTAAACAAATCTTGCTGAGAAAGCCACCAATAGCTTCATCTTAGAATTTCCATAACTCTGAAACAACTTGAAGGCACACAACAACAACAACAACAACAACAACATTGATAAAATGGTTATATTGCTTGTTGTAAAATGTCAATGTTAACATGTACTAATATGTATTATGTTTATTTTTTTGTAGAATGTACGCCATAGGAAGGTTTATTTTATCTGTTTTAACTGTATGTACAGTGCTGTATAAATTTACAGCACTATATAAATAAAGCTTAATAATAATAATAATAATAATAATAATAATAATAAGATTTTTAACAGAAGTTTTAAAAGGATGTTTCTTAAATCAACAATCTTACACATTCTGCCTGTCACACAAAATTTCTCATCCCCAGTGCTCATATTTATGTCATAAAATCCCACAAGTTTCTAGGGAGTCACTAACTTTAAAAAAATAAATCTGATCACTTTGCAATAGGCTGTTTAACATTCATGCTATAACTGACAAATGCTGTTTCCCTTATTTTCATAGCAACATTTTCATATCAACATTTCCAAACAATGAGCCACACCCAGCATGATGCAGATATCACAAAACTACTTTTCCTTCTCTACTCCCACCCTGAAGTTCATGAAGCTACTCGAAAACCAGCTCAAATATTTCCCAGCCCTCTGGATTGCTTTTTTGGGGAAGCTTGGGAGCATGTAGCAAGAAATGCACCTATGATGGATTCTGCCATTGTTCAGATAGATGCCCAGTACAAGATCCAACCCAATAGGGTCCCACAATCAATGTATATATATCACATTTATTCTTTTGATCCCAGCATCTCTGGGTTATTCTTATTACTGAGTGGAACTCTCTCTGCGCTTAAATATTTCCTTTCATTCACTCATTCTGTCAAAAATCACCTTTTTTCTCAAGCAGCTCTCCCAGTCCTCTTTTTCTTCTCTTATATCTTCAAAGAGAAAGTATGGGGCGAAACAGAATGTCTCAAAAGGGCAGATTGGGACCGCTCCAGAGTTGCTCACCCCGGAGCTCTGCAAACACATGCTGCAGCCCTGATCTGCTCCGCCACTGGCCCAAATAGGAGCAGAAAAGATCAGGGCTGATCTGGACTGGTTTTGGACTGCCTTAAGTGACCCTGGTGATCTCCCGAATTAACATTGAATTCAGGAAAGGTAAGCTGCTGTTTTAACCCCATGCAAAAGGGTCCACAGTTAAACATAAAAGTTACAAAGCTACTGTGGAGAAACACTGGCTGAATGGAATATTTGGGGCAGCCAATCAGGGTCCAGATGGGAAAAAAGGTGGTGGCTGGCTTGAGGAGCAGATATAAAAAGAGAGAGAAGTCATTGAGTGTGTCATGATCCTGAGGATTTAATAGCCAGGAAGGCTGGGTGTGACAGAAATTGGCTGCAGAACAGTAGGAATTAGGTTCCCAGAGAGGGAAGGATAAATTTAAAAAATACAAAGGAAGTCCTAGGAAACCATTTTAAAATAATAGGTTCTGTGAGTAGTGGAGAGCTAGGGAAGTGAAGGCTTAGATTCACAATAGCTCTGAAGAATTGTGACTTGTGTACAAAGTCCAAGATTCACTGGATTCACACTCCTATTAAATATATTGTGGGGGAAAGTGTGTGTAAACAAGAATAACAATGTTGGGGTATAACTGAAAATATTGACAGGAATGAAATACGGATAAGGTGTAATCTGTGAAGTAAAATGACTTTTTGTATTTGCATGCCTTAAAAATCAGCTACCAAGAGAAATAACATCACAAACTCTTTCTGTAAATAAAAAATATTTTTTCTTTTGTTCACAACAGAGTGGCCTGAAGTGATTATTTATAGTAATAGCAGAAACATGCAACCAAGTTTATTAAAAACATTTAATAATAGAGAACCTTAAGGAATTGGCTACTTGAACATTTCCTATTCCGCTCAAGATACCAATGTCTTGGGTGATGGATGTCCATGGAGAAGGCTAGGAGTTTAGATTCACATGGTCCAGCCTATGACAAGGATTTCTCCCCAGTGAGGCAGGCATCTCATTCCCAAAGTCTCTCTTCCTCACTATCCCTCATGACATCCTCTGAGGTTTTTATAACCTCCTAGGAAACATCTCAAAGCTTCACGCTTCTGCCCAATTGCCATTCTCACTGGGCAATTGTCTCTCATGAACTCTGTGACTCCTCTGTGATGTTGTTCCCAATAAATTAAACTTAACCTAACACATCATTAAGGCTTTGTGTAACTGGAAGAAAAACTATACCCTTCAGCTGTGTTGCCCAGAAAATAGGAGAGCCTATTGTCATATATATTGTGGGTTTTCTTGGAAGGATTTGTTGGGGGGAGGGGGTACGATTGCCTTTCTCTGAGACTCAGAAATGCCCAAGGTCATCAAGTCAGTTTCCATGGCCAAGTAAGGACTTGAACTCTGGTCTTCTGGAGCCCTAGTCCAAGACTCAAACCACTACCCATGCCAAGATTCAAACAACTGTCTTTGTTATCTCACATTACAATGATAAAAAAGAATATGAAAAATTACCTACAGATTGCAAGTAATCTAGTTTGGTGGATGAAGGAACATCTTAGAGCAGAGATCCCCAAACTTTAATTCTTGAGATGTTTTGGAATCCAGCTCCCAGATTTCCTGACTACTACACTATACTTGATCTTAGCTAAAAGGCCGAGAAGCAACTACTGGCCAAGATGACTGAGGCTTCTGGGAGTTGAAGTCCAAAACATCTAGACAACCAAAGTGTGGAAACCACTGGCTTAGAGATTGATGTTGGATCATCGATTGGGACCTTATAACCTCTTAAATCTGAGGCTCTGTTGTGAGGATTATAACTAGTCAGAAGTATAAATGATGGTGTTTTGAGTTTATGAACAGTGTATTGGTGTTAGAACTATTTCAGTCCCACATTCTACCAGATATTTCTTTTACTTATTTTCACTGGATTCTATGGTTTGGGGATAACTGGACACTGTTGGCTGGCAGATATTTTGGCTCCATTTTCTTTATAGCTTCAATATAAAAATATTGATTATTACCTACAAAAATGAAAACAGGTCAGTACGTGACTCCTTAGTGCTGGAGTGGGAAGTGCTAAGGTGCAGCTGCTAGGAAAGTTTTGGTGGCCCTCAATAATTTCAGAATCCCCAGGCCAACCTTTTTCTAGCTAAAAATAAAAAGGTGAATTAATGCTTCTGCAAGCCTCCAGGTGCAAGAATTTGTTTTAAGTATACTGTAAGGCCTCTCTGTAGTGTTCAATATAAACAGAAGACCATTTTTGGAGAACCAGAAGTTGCCTTCTGGCTTCTTTGATTATTATTATTTTTATAGTGCACATAGCCTTTTGGGAAAGCCTTAGGGCACAAAAGTGACCACTGTATCATCTCAGTTGCCCATCCTTTCCTAGATGTCCCCTCCCCACTAAATTTGCCACAAAGGCAAAAAAGAATGAAAATTGCATTTAATTTTGAAACAAGGTGTGCACTTGGCATCTTAACTTTATAGTAAAGATGAATACTGTGTTTTATCACTGCAGTATTCCATCACATCAATCAGAACCTATCCCTCCCCCCATGGATAAGAAATTCACATTGCATGAAATCAGGCCTGGGAAAAATGTTGTGTTGATGTGTGTACAAATTTAGAGAATATTCAACTAGTATACAAATTAATTTTCTGCTGTTTCCCCACAGGATGAATTTATTTAGCCTGTCTCACTTCAATTATTTTAATTAATATACATTATAAAACTATCCACAAGACCCAAAGCATTTGCTAGAAACTCACTTCTGTTCTGTTCTGGAGTGTTATTCTGTGTGTGTTAACAACTTGAACCAGTTATTGCTTCACAGTGATGCTTCACTCATGCTTTCCTGATAACTTAAAGATATACACTTGCAAGAACAGTTTTCTCATGCAGCAGAACTAAAGGCAGGGCTTATCTTTGACACTTTAACCATTCAAAATGACTGTATGTCTTTTTCTTGAAATGTGGCTAAGGATGGAAAGAATGTTTGTATTTATTCTATTTCTTAATTTCTTCCCAATTTGAAATGTCAGGGAACCACAATGAGGAAAATTTTGACATGGTAAGATTCTTTGCCATCAGATTTCTTTTCTGCATAATTTGTCCATGGTCAGCCTTTTTTTTTTTTTTTTTGGCCCAAACTGAATGCAAGAAACATTTTATTTTATCCAGAGAAGGGGGTTTCTCTGTGAAAAACATTTCCTACATGTGCAAATAAACATAATTTTTCTGCACAATAAAGGAGATTCTCACACAGATAAACCCATTTTTGCACCAAAAGCTTCCCATATTTTTCCAATTATTTAATTGAGTAAAAAATACAAAGAGTAAAAAAGAGCTAACACAAATAACAGCTACAAACTGCAAATGATAAAAAAGAAATTAACAAAAACAAAAGACACAATGACAGAACAACATAAAAAGGTGACTTCCAACTATCTCTTCTGCAGGTATTATTCATTGTACATTTCACACCGTTTTATTTTCCACATTAATTACTCTTCATCTATATATTTATCTCATACTGATTAATAAAACCAACAGCCATCAAATCACTTTTGTTAGTTTTCAAAAAGTCAATTAATAATTTCCAATCTTTCCAAAATGTTGTTAATTAATATTCCTTGACCAGAGCAGACAATTTATCCACTAAATCCTTTAGTTTAGATAGCCATTCTTCTTTTATCAGAATTAAATCCTTCTTCCATTTCTGAACACGTACAATGCTCATATCTCATCTCCAATTGTTCTTAGCAAAAAATTGAAAATTAATCATTACATTTTTCCCCATCAAATTGTGTATTTGGATCTCATATATTTTAGGTTTCTCACATGTCTGCCATATATGATAAAAAAGACTCTTTCTGTTTATTGCATTTCCAACATACATTTGATAATCCTTTATACATCTTAGACAATTTCTTTGGTATGATATTAATGATACATTTTCTAAAAAAAAGTTCCTTAAAATCATAACAGAGCAAATTTCAAACCTTTCAACTTCATTCTTTCCCATTTCTCCATTTACGTGTTGTATCCAAATTTTCTACCCATTTTGCCATGTAGTTCTTCAGTTGTTCATCTTCCATTTCAAATCTTAACTCCCCATTCACAACTATTTGAGCAGTTTTTAGTGAGTAAATCAATCTTATTCATGTCATAAAGTTGTCACCACATGCTATCTCCTTCAAGATTTGAAGGAGCCCTGGTGGTGCAGTGGTTAAATGCCAGTACTGTAACCAAAACATGGAGTTTGATCTCACAGAGCTCCAGGTTGACTCAGCCAAGTTCCATCCTTGCATAGATAGGAAAAATGAGTATCCAGCTTTTTGGGTGGCAATTGGCTAACACATTGTAAACAGCTTAGAGAGTGCATTGTGCTATAAAATACTGTAGAAATGCAAGTGCTATTGCTATTTAAAAAGGAAGTCCAGTTCAAATTATCAAAAGCCTTATCTGCAACTAAAAAAATCAGTGCAACTATAGTTGGCATGTTCCAACTATCAGGTCACAATACACAGGGAAGCCATTGAAATCCATAAACATCTGGATAATTTCAACCGGAAAGAAGAAACTCTTAAAGTGAACAAAGTTTGGCTACCAGTCCTGAAGAAAAGCAAATTAGGATTCAGCAAATGCAAATAAGAAATCACCCAGGATCAGGGGCTTTCCCAGCAGATAATGATCATCAATTAGCAGACACTAATCCTCCTTTGCATATTCTCCCACCCTGAGGCCCTGGCATCACATCAACAACAGAACAATACACAGATTAACACGGAAATCTTTCCTGCCTACCCAGGGTCACATAATGTGTGTGTGTGTGCGTGTGTGTATCCAGCTCTCTTCTATGCCAACATTCTCTGAAGATGCCAGCCACAGATGCCAGCGAAACATCAGGAATAAACTCTTCTAGAACATGGCCACATAGCCCCAAAAGCCCACAAAAAACTATGAATGCCGGCCATGAAAACCTTCCACTTCACAGAGTTATGTATGCTTGCTCTTTTTCCCTGTAAAAGCTCACGGATCACATCATCTTTGAAAACCCTTATAGTTTTGATATAATGTTCTTGCCAAAGAAATTTACTCATTTGAATTAGTCTGTTTGGGACAGATGCCTGATTGAAAGTCATAAATATGTACTTGGTTGCTTTAAGGCTTGATAAATAGTGGTAATCTTTAAGATCAATTTCCCTGATGTGGCAACTTCCCAGCTGCAAAAGGAATCTGATTAACTGCTTTTCTGGAATTCCAAATATGTGCTTTTTCTGTAAGACATGACTATGGCCCATTACAAACAGGCAGGAAAGTACGTGCTCAGCACGTACTAGGGTTAGAAAGGGGCGTCTCTTCCAGACGCCCCTAACCCTAGTACGGACTGAGTCCGTACGAAATGGCGGTGGCCATTCCACACGGCCGCCACCACCTTGACATAGCGGATTCGCTGCATCTGCACGTCTGCCCTGGAAATGATGCCGCGAGTGCGCGCTTTGGCACTTGCAGCGTCTCTTCCGGGGTGCAGGAAGGAGCATGATTTTCGCACTAATTATTTGCAGCGTCTGAGAACCGTGCCGTTTGGCTGCTGCAGTTCCCAGATGCTGCAATTGGCGGTGGCAGCAGACCGCCGCTTTTCGGTAGTCTGTAACCCGTCTATATTTGGCTGCATCCATATTTTTGGATGAAGATGAGAAATCTTCCTCCATGTGACCACAATCACCTTCCTTTTTAACCCCATGTTTGCCTTGGGAATTTTGCTTAAGAAAGTCTTGTTGGAATTTCTGGAATTTCTCCATCTTATTTGAAATATCATTTAGTCTCTGCAAAATAAGTATTAATGTTTCTTCAGACAAAAGGCAAATTTGTCTAGTAACTTCTTAGAGCTTGGCTCCTTTACCATTATTTTCCTTATTTTCTCCCTGTTCCCGGGAGTAGTTTATATTTATATTTATATCCAGCTCCATCAGGACCAACCTGAAAGAAGGAGACTCCGGCCTCCATAACTGCCATCCGCCGGCCTGAGAGGGAGTTCGCCAGGCAGGTCCAGCTCCATCAGGGCCAGCATGAAGGAAGGAGACTCCAGCCTCCATAACTGCCATCCGCTGGCCTGAGAGGGAGTTCGCCAGGCAGGTCCAGCTCCATCAGGGCCAGC
>NC_056525.1:93662497-93885453 GCF_019175285.1 Sceloporus undulatus
CTGAAGGAAGGAGACTCCGCCCTCCATAACTGCCATCTGCCGGCCTGAGAAGGAGTTCGCCAGGCAGGGCCAGCTCCATCAGGGCCAGCCTGAAGAAAGGAGACTCCACCCTCCATAACTACCATCCGCTGGCCTGAAAGGGAGTTCGCCAGGCAGGTCCAGTTCCATCAGGGCTAGCCTGGGAGAAGGAAGAGCCCTCCCTCCAATCCATCTGCCTTGGTCCAGGCCTCAGAGGGAGAGAAGAACCACTGGACCTCATCCCCTTTCCCTCCACCATTCCCTTCTCCTTTTGTGTCGTGTCTTTTAGATTGTAAGCCAGAGGGCAGGGAACTGTCTGATTAAAAATAATAATTGTAAGCCGCCCTGAGATCCATTAGGGCTGAAGGGTTGGATATAAATAGCTAAATAAATAAATAAATAAATATTTGGACTGTGAAGAATTGAGGAGGCTCTTTTAGTTAAATCAGATTTCTATAATGGGTTAGGAAGTGGAGAAGATACTATAATTGCAGATTTGTTACTCACAGGTGTGTTGCTACAAAGAATGAGTCAGTTCTCATCTGCTTTTCTGCTTTAAAAAATTCCTGATTTTCACTCTTGTTGTGCAGACTGGTCCCATTTCTTTTTTTGCCTTTGTATAGCATTTTCAGTTGTTTCGAGGTAATAAGACCAGATAATGTTGGGAGGCTAATTCAGAAGTTGTTGGTCCGTTGCCATCTTGCCCCATCTTTCCCAATTGATTACTGGATCTCCTTCACTTCCCTCCTTATTTCTTGGGGTATTTCCTGTTTCACCTCTTGGTTTAATTTTTCTGCACTATTCTTTTGTTTCTCATGTTGTTTCATCATATCCTTCCAGATCTGTTTGTAGTCATTCATCATTTTAGGCATTTCTGCTGCAATTACTGTGTCAGCTAATGTCGCTACTGATGATCTCCCTACCTTAGCAGCTTTCCTTGTTTCAATAGCTGTAGTAGTTCTAACTATCATTTTTTCATTTTTAAAGAATATAATAAAATTGTCCACTAGGATGGCATTTTTCTCCAAATAATAATTTTAACAGTTGTAATAGGTAATAGTATTCAGCCATATACTTAGTATATCTTCACAATTTCTTCACAATTAGTTATTGGAGTTCTTTATTTAATCTGCTAGTGCTCACTATTTGCCATTTCTCACAGTAAGTAACTTCTCTTTCATTTGTTTATTTAACAATAATTCACTTTAAGCATCTCTTCTGCAGTAAAAATAATCCAAAAATTAATTCTTTAAATAATGTCACACTTTAACTGTTTTCCTTGACAAGTTTTACACCTCATTTCCCCATCCCATGATACTGGTTCTTGTTTTTAGAATCTGAGGACTCCTTTTCCCAGACATGCATTTCGGATAGTTTCTTCAAATTTTTCTTACAGTGGTACCCCGGGATACGAAAGCACCGCGTTACGAAATTTCCGGGATACGAAAAAAATCAATAGGAAAAAACTGTTCCGGGATACGAAGGTTTTTTCGGGCTACGAAAAATTTTTTGGTGCTTTTCGGCGCTTTTTCGCACGAAATCGCGGCTTTTTAGCGCTAGCGGCTATGGCTTTTTCGGGTTGCGAAATCTTTCGGGTTACGAACGCCGCGGCGGAACGAATTAATTTCGTAACCCGGGGTACCACTGTATTTCCAAATAAACACCAGAAGTTTGAGAGAGACAGTCTGAATGGTCTTAGAGTTTGTTTCAATCATGGCTTGACTCCAATAGCTGGGCACTTTATTTCTTTCACATACATCTCACTCCACCTGGGATGATTGCTGCTGGCAATTCCTCACAAGGAGCAAAGTTGAAAATAGGGCTGCTATTATTCCTTCCCAACCAGAGGAATTTTCTGCAGCTGGGGTACCCCCAACTTGTGATTGCTATCTGAAGTTGTCTCTGAGACTTGGATTGCTCTCACACACATTCAACTGCCATCTTTTCCCCCTCTGGAAGTCCATATTTTTCTTACGCACACAGTAAGTTCTGACCAACACAAATTTCTGAAAAAACTGCAGAGTTTTCAAGGAATATTCACTCTTGGTGGTGAGAACAGATACTTACGGGGTTTACTTCTTTGTAAGTGGACTTATGTATGTGGGAATTAGAGCTGGTCAGTTTTGTAACATCTCTATCTAGTAGAGAGCTGCTGTTATGTTGCTACATAGTAGAATTGGCAAAGTGCCCAAGGCACATTGTGCACTGGTAGGCATCAGTCCCAATGAGCATTGGATACTTGCCAGTATCTTGATAACACATCTTCTGAATTCACTAACAGGGTTTCTTAGTGCCTCTTCTACTTAACAAAGTTATATTAAGTAAAAGGTAATATAGGATTTTGGTGAGCAATTATATTCCTAAACCTGATTTAGGAAAGGCAATAGGTTTTAAAACACTTATATGGATGAAGCAAAGCAAAAATATGGATGAGGCAAAGCAAAACTTAGACTTTAAAGGTTTAACTTGATGTTGCGAGGGCGTCATTGTTTGGTGTAACTATTTCAGACAAACTATGTGGAGTCCATTTGTCATCTCATATTTGTATGGACCATTTGTTTGTCTTCTATACCCCCGTACACCTTAAAGTACAAGAAAATGATCCCATTCCTTGTCATTAGTGCATCTGAAACTCCAGCTGGGTATAGTCATTGCTTCAGTAAAGCAGTTGACCCAAGGCACAGAGCTACTCTAAAAGACACAAACACATTACTCCTCAGGGTCACATATTCTCCACTCACCTGGCTAGCAAGCAACATACTCGTATATTCACTTAACTCTCTCTGTCAACATGCCATTTTGCTCTGTCCTTTATCTTGCTACTGCTATTTTTGTTGTTCTATTGTTAGGCTTGCCGGGGAAGGTATTTTTTTCCCCTAGTAATCAGTTTTAGAGTTATAGAGAACAGGTTTAAAAGAAAGTACAGGTATTTAAAGTGTCCTGTCAGCCTATTGTCAAAGTCTGCCTACTGGAATTATTTCTTTTCCAGATGGGAACACTTCTATTTATTCACATGTTTGAGTTCCAGAGAAGAAAATTATGCTTTTTATTAAGAAAGAAAGAGCATGTTAATAGTGATTTTCCATCTCTTTTAAAACCTGTCCATCAGTACTCCTTGCCTGAGACATACATGGCAGGTCTTCTACAAATCCAAATGTAACAAATTATGTATTTCATTTTGATTAATAGCTAGGGTTGTTTTGAAAATGTATGTTTATAACCTGATAGGTGCAGTCTCAAATTATGGCTATTATGAAACATGGGAGAATAATTTGCATGGCTAAAAAAGTAGATGCAACACTATGGAAGGTTTTCTCATTAAACCATATGTAGGTGCTGAGAATGGGGAATCTGGATGGAGGTGTATAACTGGTCTGGAATGGAGCTGTTCACAATGGAAGAATGGTCCAACACTACATCCTAAAATTGGTACTACTTGTTAGGGATTGGAAAGTTGTTGGTTTCATGTTCTCACACATTCTGATATTTTAAATATCAAATTCCCTTGGTTTAAAATATGCTGAACATAGTGGAGTTTTTTTTTAAAAAAATTCAAAAGTGAACTGAAATAAATTTTTCTCCTTTTGCACTGGCAGATTTGATGGGCAGAGCTAATTTCAGCATCAAGAGGATCTTGTTGGATAAGATGGTGAGTCCCTCTTTGAACATAAAGTATAAAACCCAGCTAACATCTAACATAGCTGAATATACAGGTAAACTATTAAAAGATAAAATCCAGAGAATGACTTCCTCTTTGTGCTTTTGGCTGCAGAAACACAGCCAGATGATGCCTGAATACCTCCACTTTCATTTGCATACTCACATTTTATGCTGGGTGTTCGTTGCACATGTGAAGGGGTTGAGGACCCAGAGATTTATTTATTTGTATATTTATTTATTTATTTACTGTATTTATACCCTACTCTTCAGTCAGAAAGGCTCTCAGAGTGGCTTAAAAACAGTTACTGTAATTAGATATTTCCATGCCTTCAGGCTTACAATCTAAAATAGACATGACACTAACAACAACAACAACAACAACAACAACAACAACAACAGGTTTTATTTATATACCGCCCAATCACTGGGAATCCGAGCGGTTTACAACAGAGGGGATAATAGACAGTTCCCTGCCCTCAGGCTTACAATCTAAAAGACACGACACAAAAGGAGAAGGGAATGGTGAGGGGGGAGGGGATCAGATCCAGCATTCTTCTCTCCCTCTGAGGCCTGGACCAAGGCAGATGGACCAGAGGGAGGGCTCTTCTTCTTCAGGCTAGCCCTGATGGAACTGGGCCAGCCTATTCTGTCCCTCACAGGCCGAAAGATGACAGTTATGGAGGGAGGCACTCTGTCTTCAGGCTAGCCCCTGATGACACTGGGCCAGCCTGTTCTCTCCCTCACCTGCTGAAAGATGACAGTTATGGAGGGAGGGTGCTCTATCTTCAGGCTAGCCCCTGATGACGCTGGGCCAGCCTGTTCTCTCCCTCACCGGCTGAAAGATGACAGTTATGGAGGGACGGCGCTTTGTCTTGAGGCTAGCCCACAAAAGAAGAAGGGAATGGCAGTGGGGAAGGGGAATAAGTCCAGCAGTTCTTCTCTACTGCCAAGGCCTGGACCATGGAGGTATAAGTTTTTTAACATAGGTTTTTACTCTGCCAATCCAAAATAAGATGGTGGCCATTGTCGGATCCTCTTTTAATGAAGTTTGACACCCACCTTCCCAGATCAATTCAAATGGTTTTGGACCGATCCAATTAAATTCAGATTTGATGACTATAAATTGGCCCAACTTGGTTCAGAGTGAATCATTAATTTTTTGCTCAGTGTTAATCATTAAGTTTTTTTGTTCAGGATTAATCATTAATTAATCAGCCAAATGATTTGTACAATAACAGTTTAAATATTTGCTCAATCTGTTTTACTCCTGGATAGCTACTTAGGGCTTTGTCATATTTTAGATGACCGTTTTTAGTTTCATAATTGTAATGAGATTCTTTTAGCTATATTTTCTGTTTTTAATTGTTGTTTATGTGAGTTGCCTTCATGGGCATGGGCTACGAACAATGTTTGAAATAAAGAAAATAACTCTTAAAAGCACTGTATTCATCCAAGCTGTTTCAAGTGTACTACAGTGTGCCCTTTCTTTATGCAGGGATCCTTTCTAGACTCTCCCACGTAAAACAAATAACATGTATGCTCGAGCCCCATTTAAATGAATGGGGCTCGTGCATGTGGCAGTGTGCATGAGCCATGGGTGCGCGCCCCAATTCGTCCCTATGGGACGTGCTGCCCCTTCCTCCTCGCGGGGCTTTCAGCGTATGCAGCTTTCAGCATATGCTGAAAACTGCGCAAAGTGTTCCCGGGTATGATGCGGGTGCACAGTATTAGAATTATGTAATAAGCAAGAAGAAGACCCTATTATTGACCCTGTATGATCTAGCTCCCTCCCAACTTTCAGCTCTCAAGTCTTTTTATCAGCCAGCTCAGAATCTGCTTCCTCAAAACTCTAGGCTTTTAACTGAACCACCAAGGGTTTCCTCTTCCTTTACTCAGCTTTGACTTTTTTTTCCCCACTTGCTGTTCTGCATTCCTGGAATTGCAGCCCTAAACATCTTCTCTCATTGATTTTCAATCTCAGTTTAAAACTTTCTTGTTTCTTGTTTTCCAAAGCTTATGGAATTTATTTTACTATTGTTTTATAATCTTGTATAGGTTCGTTATATTCTTTGGCTGTTTAGTTTCTGGCTCCAAGGAAGCTGTCTCTGTATTGAACCAGTTTCTGCTATCAATAATGGACGAGATGAAGGTGAAGAAATTGAAACTTAATCAAGGCAAGACAAGGATGCTCCTGGTCAGTCTTAAAGCAGATCAGGGAATAGGGATTCAGCCTGTGATAGATGGGATTACACTCCCCCTAAAATCTCAGGTTCACAACTTGGGAGTGCTCCTGGATTGAGATCTGAGACTGGATGCCCAGGTTTTAGCTGTGGCTAGGAGTGCATTTGCACAGTTAAAACTAGTATACCAGCTGTGCCTGTTCCTTGAGAAGTCAGATCTGGCTGACACATGACTTGATTACATCCTGTTTGGACTATTGTAATACATTCTACGTGGGGCTGCCCTTGGAAACTGTTCGGAAATTGCAGTGAGTGCAAAATGCTGGAGCCAGGTTGTTGACTACGGCTGGCTACAGGGATCATGTCATTCCCCTGCTGAAACAGCTACACTGGCTACCAGTCCATTTCTGGGCAGAATTCAAGGTGCTGGTTTTGACCCTCAAAGCCCTAGATGGCTTGGGCCCAGACTATCTGAAGGACTGTATCTCCCCATACATCAGCCCAAGTGCTAAGATCGACAGGAGAGGGCTTTCTCTCAGTCCCACGACCTTCACAGGTGTGGTTGGTGAGGACTCAGGAGAGAGCCTTCTCCATGGCTCTTCCCAGACTGTGGAATTCCCTTGCATGGGAGGTCAGGCCAGCCCCCTCCCTGCTCTTTTTCCACCAGCAGCTGAAGACATTTTTTTTAGGCAGGCATTTGGTGGGTGGATTTGATTTGAGTAATGTGGTGTGCAGTTTTAATGTTTAATGATTCTTACTGTTTTTAACTATGCTGCTTTTAATCTATATTTTAATGTAGGCAGTATTTAATTATTTTTTAACTTTTGTAACTAATATTTTAGCTCTGTATTTTTTAATATATTGCAACCCACCTTGAATCCCACTGTGGGAGAAAGGCAGGATATGAAGCCTTTAAATAAATAAAATATATTGCATTGTTTTTTTGTATTTTTATCCTGATTATTTATTTTAGAATTGTATTGCACAGTTTTATATTTGTATCTCTTCTTCTTTCCCTTGTGTGTATGTATTAGACTTTACACCTTCAGCAGGGTTGGCTTCCCTTCCCTTCTTCTTCTGCCTTCTCCTCCTCCTCCTTCTCTCCTCTGTCCCTCTGACCTTCCCCTTCACCCTCTTCCTCTAATTCTCCTTTTGTTCCTTTCTTTATAATGCACAAAGTATCTTAATAGTGCTATATAAATTATGATGATTACATCATATGATAATAGATACTGAGCAAAAGAAATGTAGTAAGATGATATTGGTATTCAAGATATTATGCTCCCTATGATAAACCTGTCAAATCAAATCTACAAAAGCTCTTGCTACAACTTCTTTCACATAGTTTCAAAGGTGCTACAGTGCATAGTGATATTTCAGACTAACATGGGTATGTTTCTAAATTACAAATTAACTAAAAATTTGTTGCCCATTCATAATGTTCTAGTTCTGCTTCTGAAGATGGCTGCATCTTCCTGCCTAATGGTAGTGCCAACTCTGCATTCAATAACCTTGAAAGTCCCAGTGAGCAACAGCTTTTTTATAACATTCCTGGAGTTAAAGGCAGGAGTGAAGATGGGGTGGCTGCATGGGTGGGATTTCTGACAGTTGCAACAGAGCTTTCTAAATTTCTTTTGGATTGTATTGATGATTGCGAGTTTGACCCAGTGAGTGTGGGTCACTCAGCAAATGGGCTATCAGCAAGATGTAAATAACATCTGGTGCCCATTTCATTGCAACTGAAAGAAGAGCCTGAAGTGCCAATGAAAGCTTAAGGGGCTGTTGGCACACAGCCATTTGATGTATAGCCCTGGGATGATGACTCCTATGCATTAAAAATGTTAATGGTTACTAATGTATTCTCTATATGATGACTAAATCATGGCTATAACCATAGCGATGTGATAATGAAGTGGCTGGTGAAATACCAAGGTTTATAAGCTACAGCAGAATTTAGTACTAGACTATAAATCTTTGTAACAAATCAGTGCTTTATTTCATTTTTAATATCATCTTAAGGGATTGTAATAATCTTTCAGAGGCAAAGTTTTAGAGTTGTGCTTAGACAAAATAACTACCTGTGTACTCCTACCTGTTCACATATTTCACTCATAATATAAAAACAGTTGTTAATGGAATATTATGGAATGTTTTTTTTTTGCCAGTGGGTTATAAATGTAGGCAGCCATAGAAAAATTAATGGGAAACAGTTAACATGTTAAATGAATCATTAATATTCTAAAATAAATTCTAATTTCATTTTCTTTATGTTGAAAGAAGGGCATTTTAACAGTTAAGTTCATTTTAAATATGCTTGGAAATCTAGATTGCATTAAAACACTAAAAAAATCTTATCACAATGAAGTTACCACATCCCAGTCATCCTTTTTCTTCCCCTTCCCATTGAGCACTGGACTGAAGGAAATTTCTGCACAGACTGAAAATGCCATTGCTTAACCACCACCAAACCTTCATTCTCTTGCCTTCTCTTTATTGCTCCCTTATAATTTTGTTTTCCTAACCTCTCAGTCGTTCTTTACCTTATGAATTTCTTTGGAGTCTTCCAAAAACTGGTATTAAGAGCTTCTGAATTAATTTTCCTGGCATGCATGAGGATCTCCTAGGTAAAGCTTGTGCAAAACAGAAAAAGACAATCAGTGCAAAGAAAACCACCATCACTGCTTCCAGGCTTCCTTTACTCCTTGTTAGTTGCAAATCTTTTAAACTTCAACTTAAACTATTATACTGTATTCATGAACACCACAGCAAATAAGAATGCCAGTGTCCATTTGCATTCACTACATAGATTAATGTTGAAGTCAATAATTGGGTATACATGTGTGTATGATTCCTTAACTGACCATATATATATTTATATGCCATCTGTCTCTCAGGCCAGGACCCAAGATGGCTTCCGTAACACATTAAAATGTTTATTAAATGTTCAAAATTAATTTTGAAGTGCCACATTAAAGCACTATAAAATATTATAAAACTGATTTAAAACAAACGTTAAAAACAGATAAAATATACATTTAAATTAAAAACCTTCTGTGTTTGAGCATTAAAAAGCTTGCTTAAATAAGAACTTTTTTGCCTGCTGGCAAGAAGGAAACAGGGAAGGGGCCCAGCTAGTCTTTTGTGTAATGGAGTTCCAGAGAGTGTGAGGAGCTTGTGATGGTGGTGGGACTGATAAAATTCTCCTAATGATCTTAAAACCCTGGCAGGTTCATATGGGAAGATACAGCCTTTCAAATAGTCAACACCTAAGCCATGTGGGGTTTTATAGGTCATGACAAGCACTTTGGATTGGGCTTAAAAATGGACCAGTAGCCAGGGCAGCCATTTCAACAAGGGAGTTATATGCTCTCTATAACACTTTATAATATTTCAAATTGTCATTTGGATGGGATGGCTGCTTTTGCAATTAGTACTGCATGCAAATGCTCCCTAAATTGTGTCCTGGAAGAAAATGTTTTTGGAAAATCATACATTATTTTTCTTCATTATTATTTATATATTCTACCTTTTCTCTTCTCCAGTGAGGCCAAAGAGGCCTGCATGGCTGTCCTGTTCACCACTTATTTTTATAAGAGCCCAGTGAAGGAGATCAAGCTGGTGGTCAAAAATCACCCAGTGAGTTTCATGGCAATGTACCGACTTGAACTTGGATCACTTAAGTCAAAGTCAAGCACTTTGAAATCACTTTTTATTTTTATTTTTCACATTTAATACATGTCAAAAACAAATTTGTAACACAATTCAGTTGTTTAGTTCATTGTTATCTGGTTTTGGGTTTTTTTTTTTTTTTTTTTTTTTTGGTTTAATAAATCTGGTCTGAGGTGCTTTCTCCTTTTTTAGAACTGATATGTAGTAACACAGAAAGCTTAGATAGAGTGTTTTTGAGATGAAAAGAGCATTTTGTAGAGCAGAAGAAAACTGTCTGAAATATTTTTCTTAAGTTGTATGCTTAAGTTGTATGCTTCCTTTTTTGGTCTGGATTTGAAGTGGTGCTACAACATTTTGAATGCCTCCAGACTTTATAGATATAAACATCTGGTTCCTGTGATATGTATCTTTTTATTATTTTTTCCTAATTTTTAGAAATAATTTGGGGATAGAAAGGATCAGTTACTGAGATCGCTAACTTCAAAGCCCCTTAATATAATTTATTCTATTAGGACTATTCTTGAGAAAGTTCTTTGTGATCTAAACTCTGTAATTCTCTATTCCTGAGGGATTAACAAAAACACACACCATGAAATAGTTTTGAATTAGGCTTTGGGCAAAGAACCAACAGGATAATATGAAGGCTTATCCAGAAAAGAAAAATGAAATAAAAAATAAATGAAGTCTCTGGAAGTATCAAGGCCTTCCAGTTTTTTGTTTCAATTGCATTTCTCAGGTTTACACCCAAACTTTCTTAAAATATCCCTCCTTTCTCACTCCCTTTTGTTCTTCTCCCTCCCACTTTCAATAACAACATGTCACATCTAGGCAGAGGGAACATTTAATAAAATAATAATAATAGTTTATTTATATTGTTCCACTTCTCCCAAATGGATCGAGGTGGGATTACAGTCTGCTAAAATACATACATCAATACTTAAAATACATATAAAAGCACATCAATAAAATGGATCACAATTAGTCTTATAAACTAACTCTTCATCAAGTGGCAATGAAATAGAGTTACACAAGTGCTGCCCCTGCTTTCTTTTAGTAGGTTACACTTTGAGCCAGAACAGACAGGCAGAAAAAGTAGCTTGATCCTGGGTTTTCTGAAAGCAGGTTGAAATCCCACTGTCCACATGCCTCATTCCCAAGGCAGGTCAAACACCCACAGGCTGTTCATACCACACAGTGTCAAGCCATGCTGTGCTGTTATTTTTTTTGGTCACATTCCCACCATGCATGTGCATCATTGCACAAACACACTGCCTGCAACCTCATTACTTCCCTCTGATAGGTAGTATTTCACTGGAGGCCTGCCCATATGATTGGCCACACAGTCACACACATGATGTACTGCCTGTACGGTTCTTTGGTGCATAGGGATGTCCAATGATACATTAATAAAGCACAATCATGTAGGTCCCCCTACATGCCCCTTCACTGCCTTCACTCCTTGCTCCCTGTTGGACTGTCTGGTTTGTGTATGTTGTAATAAATTCATAATTAAAAAATTAAAAACCATATGGATAGTCCTACAAGAAGAGATTGGTCTTTAATGCTTTTTAAATTCAGATAGCAGATCCAGCATTCAAATATCTTCCAGAAGGTCATCTACAATTTTAGGGCAGCTGAAGAAAAGTTATCTGGTTAACATTTGTCAGTAAGTCCTGCCTGACTGAAATAAAATGTCCCCATAAGGCCTGAGGATACAGGGTAGATTATATGGGACAGGCAATCCTGTAAGTAACCTGGCTCCAAACCATGTAAGTCTTTAAAGGTAATAACCAATACTTTGTACCTTGCCTGGAAACTAATTGGCAGTCAATGGAGTGATTTTAATACAGGTGTAATATGATCATGCCTAGATGTACCTGCAACCAATCTGGCTGCCATGATTCACAATAATTGAAACTTCCAAACTTGGAAGAGAGTTATCCCAGTATACAGTCCATTGCAGAAATCCAGCCTTTCAGTCACCAACACATGCAACTTTTGGTCCTCCAGCTCTCGGACATGAAGATGCAAATGGTTGTACAGCTCTATGAGTAGGTACTGGCCTATACATTTGATGCTTTCCCTTCTATGCAGTGTCAGTTGTACAAGGCCAGGATCAATGTTTGCCACATATCATGCAGATACCACCCCTCATTAACAGCCTAGCATTCTTGTATATTAGCTTACTGATGCCAAACTGTTTGTATGAAACATGTCATAAACCCTTTGAAGGTTTATGACATGTTTTACAACTGTCTTTTTCTCTTTCTCATTTCACTCTGATCCCCCACAGATATGTAAGCATATATATTCAATGCTTTAATATTATATTTCATTAGGAAGCAGTTACAAGGATGGCACACTGAGGGTACTGCCTGCCAAATAAGAATTGAGGGAATTGAACACAGCAAATACAAGAATTTTAGGTGTGAACAATTTTCAGTGTCTCTGCTAGAAATTTGGGGAGTGAAAATAAATTTCTTTTGTGGGGCAAATTACTTATTTTGAGGAGGTAACATCTTCGTTTTCCCATAAGACCTCTTTCCCCTTCTTTTTATGTTGTGAGTTTATAAACATTGATAGAATGTGGAGTTAGCTGCATGGGTGATATTAGAAACAGAGCCAGTGAATGGTGTTTCTTTGTAGTTATTATACTGAAAACATGTAGGGGTGACAGGTGGATCCAACACCAGAGCAGTGATTTTGCCCTTTTATCACCACCCCTCCTGCACTTACTCTAGGTTGAACAGGATGTTTACTGATGCTGTCCCATGGTAGGAATAGCGGCAAAAAACAAGGGCAGATTTCCCTTCTTATGACAACAGATCCACCCACCACCTCTCAACAGAACATGTCCTTACCTTTTTTATAGGTTCCAGAGGCTCTGTCATATCTAGAAATTATGCATAAAAATAATATAAACATTGGGCTCACTCTAAGTTTTGTATAATTATCACCCATCTCCCTGCTGAAATTTGTCTTCACTGAAATCAGCCTGTCAAACTACCCACCTCTAATATTAGCTTGAAGCTATTGAACAATAAATTATTCTTCTAGTCTTTTGATCTTATATCTTCTGTTTAACCAAAACATGTCAGCCATTGCAACATGTGGTCCATGTCAGAAATCTGGGACAATACTTTCTACAAACAAACATAAGAATCTGTCAAATTCCTACCTTTTTGCCCTGCTGTTAATGACAGAAAACCAGTGTTTTCTCCAACATTTAATCCTCTTTGGGGGATTGAAGTTCCCGTATTTCTTTTTGAACATGTACAGAAGTTGTAAATTGTAGAGGAATTCATTATAAATCTTACTACCTGGCCTCTGAATTCTAGATAAGCACCAGATTATTTTTTTAAAAGAAGAACTTTAAATAGTGGGAAATGGAGAGAAAAGAAACTATTTAAAATTTCTTTATGTATGTGTATAGGTTTTTGGCATGAGAAGAAAGCATTCCCTGTCAAAGTAATTTGAAATAATATATCAGATGGCTGCAATATGAATAAGTTTCTCACTTGGCCCATGTAATCACATATATTCTTTGTATGCTCTTCCATTCTATTCCTGTCTACCTAAAGACTAACAAAATATAAAATGGAGGATAATTTCAACATACACGTTAGCAAAGGAACAAAGAGAAATTGTTTTGAAAGGCTTTTCCATTTGGCACTCCAACTGCTGTTTAGATTAATACTGGCAAGTACAATAGGACTTTTTAAAAAAATTCTAGGCCAAAATATAATGGTGTTCCATCCTTCTTTCCACAAAAAGGATCCATCCACCTACAGACAAAGCTATCTGTCTGTTACTGTGGCTCTGTTTAAAGTGACTGATGAACCTTTGAGTCTGATTCAGGTAGCAAGAAGGAAGCAGTTATATTCCAGTTAACTATGCCGTCTTGTCTTGATACGAATTATACAAGCTGAGATAATCAATAACTTATCAGCCTGCTGAGAACCTATTAGCATGTGGTTAACATGCGAGTGTTCAAAGTGGTGTTCTGCTGTGAAGAACATGGCCTTTGGTATATCACACTTCAGCGGTTTAAGTTCAATAATAATAATTCTTGTTTAACAAGATATGAGATTGACTCTTATAAATTAGAAGATTGTTTTCATGATCCGTCTAATCCATTCGATTAATAAAAATAGACCAAAGCCTTTTGGCACATTTCATTTCTCATTTCCCCTTTCAAGTAGTCTCAAAATGTGAGAAATTCAGCCTTGCCCAATTAATCAGGCTGAACATCTTGAATACCTGCAGAGAATGTAGAGCCAGTGCTATTGGAAAGTTGAAATTAAGCACTTGAACCTAAATTAAGGACCATTTAAAAGACAGTGACTATTGTCCAGGCCTATCTTGAAAACTAATCTCTTTTGCTCATTCTGTCTTTAATAGACAATTTCAAGGAAAATAATCATTTGCAGGTTCATTTAGGTCATTTGATGTGCACCTAATTTAGTTCACATTGAGCATAGAAACAGGAAAGGATAGGAGAGTTCAGTAGTAAATATTTAAGCCTTCAAACCATTTTAGTTTTAATTTGCACTCCTGCCATGCTAATCTATTAACTGAGTTTCCTTGCTGTTTGTTCTTTAAGAAGAGAACAATGCAAAGCCCAAACCATCCTTAAACAGTAACAGATGACTGCGACATATCATTTATGATATACACGTTGGGATTGTCATACTGCATCTGTGGGATTAAGCGTTTTAAACACTTGTCAGTTTTAATTGGAGAGACTGCAGAGTTCTCATTTGCCAGATACAGCACACCATCAAAATGGATTCCCCCTCCCTTTTATCATTTCATGAGAATTTGTAGACTTAGATAAAAACCATCTGTGACCAAACATGTAGACTTTAATAAACAATTTGCAGAAATTGACTGGAGCCTAATTTGTCAATTTCTTAACTGTCCTCTGTGTGTTTGATTGCTTTTAGAAGTATGTGTGCATGTATGTCTTCATTGTGTGTGGGAAACTTGGGGGAAGAGCATTGAAACACAAATATCTCCAATAGATTGAAGGCTTTTGTTCACAGTCAGCTGGCACACTAATAAAATACACATGTTTTTTCATTGCTGCACACAGCATGTGTTTGTTGTTGTTGTTGTTAAATGCCCTTGAGTCAGCCTTTACTCATGGAGTCCTTGTGGATGAGACATCTCCAAGCACCCCTGTCCTTCACTGCTCTGCTTAAAACTTGTAAGTTAAGGTTTGTGGCCTCCCTGAGTCTAGCCATCTGGTGTGTTGTCTTTCTCTCCTTCTGCTGCCCTCAACCTTTCTGAACATTAATGTCTTTTCAAATGAGTGCTGCCTTCTCATGATGTGGCCAAAGTGTGACAGCCTCAGTTTCATCATCTTGGCTTCCAGGGGATTTGATCTGTTCAAAGACCTATTTGATGGTCTTTTTAGCTGTTCACAGTATCCTCAGCATTCTTCTCCAGCACTACATCTCAAATGATTTGATTTCTTTTCTGTAAGTTTTTTTCACTGTCCAGCTCTCACATGGCTTTTATCAAAGCTGAGGTCCTGTGATTCTTACAAAGCAGTCCTAAGAATGTTTACTCAGAGGTAAGTAATTTTTAAGTCAACGGAACAGGCTCTTTGGTAGGTTAGTTTAGAATTCCCACTTTAATCACATGTCAACTAAAGCAGTGGCGGTCATGTGTTTTACTCCTTCCTCCTTCTCCATAACATTGGATAATATTTGGCCATGCCATATCTTTGTGTTACTTCATATATCATCTACTACTTCTCACATCGATGGGTATCACATGTGTAAGACAACAAGAAGTTATTTGTTATGTGAGTTCTACATAAATGATTGAGAACAGGGCTCAACTTCCATCCTTAAAAGGTTCTGAAGTTCTAGCCTATCACCAGAGGTTTAAATCAGGATAAGATATTCTTATCACACTATGGCCAAGAACCTACATCATGCAGCATAGCATAAACAACTGACAGGGGAGTTACATTCCTCCTGCATTACACAATCCCTGTGCTATAATTCCCAGTAGTATAACATATGTGGATCACTTGTAAATGCATATAGCTGCTGTTCCATTGTGCTGTTGCAATGCACAATGTGATATGCATCAGTACATGTTTCACAATGTGCTCTACACTCCACTCATTGGTACATATTCTGCCACTTCTTTTCCTATCAGATGAATGTGGCCATTGTATAATGTCCAATAAAAACATTCCACATATGTTGCTCTGCATACATAGCTCAATGTATGACACCACATGCTGGTCAATGTATGTCAATTGACTCTCATACCGTGTGGATGTTGCATTATCAGAGCAGTTTTGTGAATGAACAGTGTCAATAAGATAATTCTCACTGCCTGTACTTTCTTTCTTTTTCTATGCAGGTTTTTATTAAGAACACAATTTTTAATACTATAAAACAACATATGTGCAAAAATTACTACATCTACACACTACACACTATGCATACATGCACTACCACTATCCCTTTCATATTACATATGATGAAAATAAAATAACAAAAAGAGAAAATAGATACATATGACTTCCAAATAAATGATGTTGCTAAATTCTTTAACGTCCTTTAAACAAATGTATAACATTAATTTATAATTATTAGTTCAAACTTCTATTATTCAAATCCTAAAATTGCAATTTTCTCCCAGTGTTTTCTCATAAAGTCAATTATCAATTCCTCACTGCTTGTACTTTCTGCATTTAATGCCTCTCTGATCTTACTGTTTATAATCCCACCCCAGCTATGTGTGTTGGAGAGAATAACACTCCAGGCATCTAATGAAATGAGCAATATAGCCCTTGAAAGAAAATGCTGTAATAAACGTGCTAGTCTTAATACATCTGACTAAGGGACTCTCTGTTATTCTTGCTGTGTTGAAACATATATTTAATGTCATGTCTGGTATATGCCCATGATTCTGGTGTAAAAGTATTTTTTTCATCAATCAAAGTAAATCAAAATAAATCAAAAAGTCAATTAAAAGTTGGCAAATTGTGGCCCTGGAGCACAGACAGCCCCAAGGCTTTTCTTTTCGGGCTTTCAGTTCTTTAAAGGCCCCAGAACCACATTTTTTCTAGTTTTCAGAATGGTGAATTGCCTCTCCTGGGAGCAGCAATTCACCTTTTAAATAAGTTGGAGTCTCCTTTGCAATTCAACATTAAAAAATTAATTTGCCTTCGCCAAAACAGAAATGGACTTGTGGACAGAATTGAGTATTTTTGATATCTTGGCATTCAGAGCCATCTTTTTGGCCCTTCAAAGGTTCCAAGAGCTAAACATTTGGCTTGGACTCACCACACATGGTCATCCCAGATGTAGACAGTGCATTATCATAGTGATGTGACAATGATTCATTATGGTTTTATGTATGAACTGAAAAATTTGCCACATGATCACCTAGGTGTGAGAATTTTCACATGGTTCACTTACAAATGAAGTAAAGGAATTTCCGGCCCCTGATTGGAATGGGCAATTGATGCCCCTTGTGAGAGGTGAGGCATCATTATCTCACACTTTTAATGCAGGAAGAATAGTAATTTCATTGCCCACCATTCTTCAGACACAAGAAGAATTATTCTGTCATTTCACACCACTACATTATCACTATTCTGATTGTTATTGGGGAAGATCTGGGGCAAGCCTAGGAAAGAAATATTAAATGTTTTTTGTGAAGATCTAAAAACGGTATCATCCCTACCTGTGGATGGCCATACCATTTATATTTGCAACCCTTTCCATCCTTTAGATTAGGGGTGGGTAAAGTGCAGTCTAGTGGCTCCAGTATGGGTCACTATCACTTCTGGAATCCACCATGTAACACCTGCCATTTTAAAAACTATGCCCTCCATGAGGCATGTTCCCATTTTCAAAATGGAAATTGATTTTTGCTCACTTCTGGTCTTGCAAAAAGATCCTTCTTGGAACTTAAATCCCAGCAGACCCTGATTTTTTTTAAAACAACAACAACACTGAAAACATATCCTCACCACCATAGTATGGTTGCATCCACACTGCAGAAATAATCAAGTCTGACACCACTTTAGTTGCCGTGTCTGAATGCTCTAGAATCCTAGGGTTTGTATTTTGGAGGGGCACCAGAGCTCTCTGACAGAGATGGCTAAGTGGGTTGTGGAAGATGTTATTGTTCTCTCAGATCCATTCATATAGCCCCAAATACTTCAGAAATTCCACCCCTACCTTAGATATTCTGTGTTTTCCAACTGTAATACAACAAGCCAAGATGGTTCAGTTAGGAATTCTCTTTAAAGAAGTTAAAAAGCAATCCTCCCTTTTAAATCTTTACCTCTCTGTCATCTTCAAAGTCACTGAAAATGTTAATCTAAAGTTTCTGTTTTTTCCCTCTGGAAACACACACACACACACACACGCACACACACACACACACACCACCATCACAAAAACATAAACCTTTCCAACTGAAGAGCTGTACATTCTTCTCCCTAATAAACCACTTTATACCTCATAAACTCATGCTGATTCATTCTGGGGTGATCTTCATGTATTTCAGAGGCATTGTGTTTTGCTAATTTAGCGTGTCATTTCTGAAACTATAGATTTTAGTAATCTCAGAACATTGCCAAGGTCTTTCACCTATTTTACAAGCACAAACATTGGAATGTCTGTTAGAGGAAAAGCAGAAAAATGGAAATGGTCTATCCCAAAACATTAGACAGAATGTGCAGTATCTTCTGTCGGAAAGTGTGAAGGATAGCAGGGACGAGTCAGGAAAAAGCCCAGCACTTGAAAATGTGCCAATCTGAATTAAACCTGAGAAGAAACAAGAATGACAGAATCCAGAATTTTTAAGAGGGTGTTTTTCTAGTTCATCCTATTGTGATGAGATATGACTCCTCATATTTAGCAGCTTTAATGGGTTCATCTTAATGGATTCATCCACATCAACAACTATGTAGTAAGTGGGAGGTAGGGAAAAGACTTTAGTAAAAACTCACAAGACCATGTGTAATAAAAAGACAACATTTCCTCAGGTAGGCCAGTTCATGACAACCATGGCTCAACAGGCAGTTGATATGTCAAGAGTGCTAGGCTGTGATTTGTGGCCAATGAAGAAAACAACACTATTTTTATCTAACAAGTAGCAATCTTTTGAAATGACCCTGATCTTTTAAAGAAAGCAAAACAGAAGCTCACAGTTATAGCTGTGGCAATCTCAATCGTAGCTCAGAATTATGTTCTGTGAAAATTTAGTGTACATTAGGCAACAACTGAGGGGGGAAAATAAAGACCTTGAACTAAAACTAACACACACAAATCTTTAATAAGCAAAGTCTAGTGACTCATTGAACTTTTGCCATTTCCCTGAACAGAATTTTTTTTTTTTTATGGAAGAAGCTCTCTGATAATGAGATCTGAAGGGGTTGGAAAGCTCAGGTATCTCACATGTCTATAGGGTTTTGTTACCAGCTTGAATTGTAGATCTTAGTATTTTCAAAATCTTGTCTTGGTCTTTTATGCATTTCTCTAAAGGAAACATTGTAATATCTACTCAGAAAGACACTTTGTCCAAATTAAATGGATGGCACTGCTGAAAATTCTAATGCTATAGTCTGTCATCTTTCATGATATCTAGACAAATCTTCAAAGAAAGAACTAATGGTATTTATTCAGATTTATAGCAACTGTGAAAGGCAAGAGAAGGTAGGAAGATGTACATTTCTAGTCCCAGAGGATACTTAAGTTAAGAATCAAAAGCAAATCATATGACATAGTGCATATTTATGATATATCAAGAATGTAAGAACCACTTCTCAAGCTGATGCCAAAGATTCATCAAGCCCAGTTTCACCTTAACAGTGGCTGGTCATACTAGGGATGGATGCAAAAACTTATTTCATTTGCATTTCAGTATGAAGTTAACAAATTCAAAGCTCGAGAACTTAAAACTTGACCTGAAAATTTGGTTGCCATCAAAAACAATCTTTTTCTATAGTTCTTAATACAACTTTCCATAAAATAAAATGAGCAAAGAAATTATTTATAAAAGAAATGCATACCCAAAAACTTGTACAACAGGAAAAATGCAGACAAAAATGCTTTATTTGGAAAAACACTTTAAAAATGGATACATTTGCAAAAGTACATACTGAAATCTAACCAATAAAATTTCATTTATTAGCTAGAACAAGCTAAAGGTGCAAGGGATGAACACAGCCTGTGACAAATATGCCCATTCACGATTCTGCATTATTCACAAGCAGGTCCCACACCTGGAATGGAGATGTTAGATATATAATTTGGATTATCCAGGGTCACTTACACAGAAAAAAAAAAGTTCTACTGTATGCATCCCTTAGGATTTTTATGGGTTTCTTTACTAAGGGTACCTCAGTACTGTATGCTGTGTTCCTAAGAACAGCCCACAAAAAAGTTAGAGGGATAAAAACATGATTTTTTGAATCACTCCTTCCAAACTGTAAATTGATGATAACCAAAATAAGTACAGTCAAATAGCTACACTAGCAATGTACAGACAGCTGAATAAAGTGGCTTTCACCAATTGATTTATTTATTTGTTCTGCCTTTCATCCAATGAACTTCAATGAGCTTCACATGCTTCTCCTCCCCCATGTAATCTTCATAGTGATGTGTAGGTCATGCTGAAAGTCAGTGACTCATCCATCAGCTTTAGATGAAGCTATCATATTGCCTTCCTCTGAAATCAAGACTGTGTGCCTTCTCCAGAGTTATTCAGTGAGTTTCCATGGTTAACAAGAGTTTGAAGCCCAGTTTCCTGGAATCCTAGTCCAACAATGACAGCACTTTATCATGATTGTTCTCCTTAGTTAATGGCAGTTGTAAAGATTTTCAGCTGATCATAGAATCATAGAGTTGGAAGAGACTTCAAGGGCCATCCAGTCCAACCCCCTGCCATGTATCAAATCTAAATCAAAGCATCCCTGACAGATGTCCATCCAGCCTCTGTTTAAAGACCTCTAAGGAAGGGGACTCGACTACACTCTGAAGGAGTGTGTTCCACTGTCGAACAGCCCTTACTGTCAGGAGGTTCATCCTAATGTTGATGTGGAATCTCTTTTCCTGGAGCTTGCATCCATTGCTCCGGGTCCAGGGCTGGTATCCACACAGGCAAGAATACTCCAGGAGCTGCCCAGAGTATTCTGGCCCTGAAACTATCCCCAAATCCTCCTGTTACCTGGGCACTCAACAGTGCTGGTGGGCAACTGTTTGCATGTGTATCCTGCTGTGCCACCCGCCACAGCTGCCAGCAGTGTGGGTCACTCTCTTTGAGGCAAAATAATAATAATAATAATAATAATAATAATAATAATAATAATAAGGCACCCAGCATCGATCACCCTGTAGGCATCTTGTTCTGACCTCAGATAGGGCAACTCACCCAATGGCAATAGCAATAGGCAGCATAGTGTGATGCATTGCAAATCACCTTGGAGGGCTCCAGACCTTCTGGGAAGACCTGGAGCAAAAGGTGAGGTTTTTAAATTCATTGAAAGGATGGTATACCATAGAGTTTGGTACTGAACTAGTTGTGCATTGTTGAGACAGATTGCATCACATCTGCAGATTGGCTCCTGCATTGTCTGGATTTATTGGTGTGACAGGGGAGGACATGTTATTTGGCCCATGTCTACATAGCCAGGATTTGTGCAGTTCTGAATGAGGAAAGAAGACTAAGGCGGGATACAAACCACCCAAAAAGGGCAGTCTCCCACCGCCCTGGTTTGGTCTACGAGGGAGCCACAGCAGACAAACTACGCAGCTCCGTCGCGGAACAAAAAGACCCCGCAAAAAGTGGGTTCTTCTTGTGGTGCCTTTGTGAAGCCACAATGAGCCAATGGTGAACTTGTGGCATCACAAAGGCGCTGGAAAGTGTGGACGCTAAGCATCCGTTGTGGCAAAATGGCGGCGCCCATGTGTACAGGGCGCTGTCATTTTAACTCCCCATCACATGCTAGGGGTGAGGCCAATATGAATGGTGCGTCTTTGGCCAACCCCTAGCACGTGACAGGGGCGCCACAAAGGCCCGTATAAATTGGGCCTATGTTAGCTTGGAAAGATTCAGAAGCTATCTCACTGACTTTGGTCTGAATCTGAATATTCTTTTTAAAAAATCCAAGTTTGTATGCCTCTCAATTGGAACTCAACAAATGGCTATAATATTTTTTTCTGTCTGCCAAACCTGGAGGGTTCTCCTGTCTTAAGAAGATCAAGCTTCTCAAGTTTGAATTGTATTATCAATTGTATTATTACCCCACAAAAACAACAGCCATCACCAACATAGCTTGTATATTCATTGCTGCTGACAGCCCAGAGTTTTACACTAATAATTTCCTTATACATTATATGCTATTCCTATTATGCTGAAAGGACACCATTTTGGAATAGAGACTAAAATGTTGATTTTATGTGAACCCATTCAATCACATGGACACAAAGTCCATATATTCCTGCTTCTGATCTTAGTAGAATATAAAGCATGTCCTGGTTTGCCGGGAAGACATTTCAGCTCAAGCCTTGTGCTCCCCATCTTTAATGCTGCCTGTTTGTTTTCCCTCTGGCATTTACTTAATACCTGCAGCTTGTAAACTAATATTTAAGTGCATGTTGAGATTGCTGAGTTAGAGATAGAGTCATAAAAGCCTTTTGCCACCACTCACTGTGTATGCAGCCAGCTTATCGTAGAGCTCACTTGGGAAACACACATTTTCTGAGCTGCATTATGCCTGTACTTTTCCAGTGCATTAACCCCTCTTTTCCCTTAGTGAAAGTACCTTTCTTCTCATTTGATTCAAGCAGCAAAGAAACTCTAGGTTCTATATGGACAAATTATTTGTTTAAAATGTTGCTTCCTTATTTAAATGAAAATGCTGCCACCCCTCCAAGAACTTTGGGCAGGAATAGAATGGTCACCATTAAGCCTTTTATCCCCAAAAGCTAATTCATGTCTATTTTTTTCTGCTGTCAACAGCCAGACAACTTTACATTTTACTTGCTTGCTATTGAATATGTAAATGTAAACGGATGAGTGATGGCAACTGAAATCCTAGGGGGGGAAACCATTGGTTACATTAGAAATAACTTGGCTGTTCATTGGAGAGAATGGCTGCAGGCCATCATTATATTTGTGGCTATATGTGTTTGAAGTCAGATGCACAGATATTTTCTGAAGGTGGTATGGAGAGCAGACAGAGTTGGACTAGTGTAGCAATAGCCAATTGAGAGAGATCTGGCGACAGCCAATCAAATTGAAGGCTAAAGATGATAAATAGGGCAGTTGGTGACAGAGAGAGTTGGGCGTGGTACAAACCACCTGCAAATGGTGGGCTGGAGCTGCCTCTCTTTGCTGCGCAGTGTTACCATAGCAACCAAATGGTGCAGTACTGCTGCGCAGCAAAAAAGGAGTGCATGGAACCAGCTCTAGTTTGCTAGACAACGTAGGATGGTGCAGTGGCGTCGCAGCTGTGCTGAGCCATTTAGATGCGGTGCAGTTTCAATGTCACCGAGGTGTGCGATGTGTGGGGTTGGGCCACACAATCATGGCAGCCCCCACATGCATTAGGGCTCAGCAGGGTGCAGTTGGTGCACACTACCGAGCCCAAGTTTTGGCCCCAGGCCAGCGCAAAGCACTGGTGTGTATCAGGCCTTAGATAGGGTTTCAGTAAGTCCAGATAGGGACCATTATAGTAAAAATCCAGAAGTGAGGGGCTTAGTCAGATTGGGCCTGGTATCCCTATGCACACAGAATTTCAAGAGAGGGAATTTCTGTGGGGTCATATCCTGAGGGATACATAGCCTTGGTGGCTGGTGTAGGTTTAGGAAAATAACCTAAAGATAAGGACAGTATGCAGGTCCTGGATATAAGTGTGTTAATTGCTGGAGAGAGTGTGGGGAAGTTAGCTAAACCTGTACCTGAATGAAACTAAGAAATTAATACCTTACAGTAACGAATGTATGTACCATCTCAACAAGCGAAACATTGTTTAGATCTTTTTATGAATAAAGTATTATTCCTGTTTCAAATAATAGTTTGTCTGGACCTTGAATAGTTAACCACGCTACTGACATTTATAAATAGGGAACAGTTTTACACCTATAAATTGGTGTTCACAAGTAAAATAAAGTGACTGTCACGAATAGGTGGCAATGTCACAAATTAATAAGAAAAATAGTGTTAAAAATACAGGTGCTCATGACTATTAAATGGCAGCAGTGAGATGAAAAGGCCCAGGGTGCTGTCATCGAAGACAGTTAGTGGTGGAGAATAAAGTGGTTGTGACAGGTGTGCAAGTGGTTTTGTGATGTGTCAGAAAGTGTCGGATGCATACATTCAAAGAAAGATCATGGAGTCTCCCAAACTGAGATTCTTTAAACCTTTCCATCCCAAATATGTAGCATGTGACTTTTGGAAAATTCCTCAAAAGTAGAAAATGTAATTGGAGATTTATTCTGCATAACTATTAGACTATCCATTATTGAAATGTATAGAATATAACTTTATCTATGAATCAAACAACACTTTCTTTACAGGAAATAATATTTCTTTGTAGAAATACTCTTTTCTGCACATAAAGTGCTGTTTCCCATGCAGAAAACGCTGTTTTCTGCACAAAGCAGCCAAGTGTGAATTTTTCACATAATAAGTGCAGAATTGCAAATAGCCTTTGAAAACTGTAGTTTTTAAAGACTTTCTTGCAGCAGGAAGAAAATTGTTAAATGTGCTTGTTGCTTCTTTCAAGAAGAAACCTAGTGAAGAATTACATCCATGTCAAGAAAGTATCAATTGGGAAACAAGAGCTGGAATCCCTAATACAATTCATATAATATAGAGGGATTCAGCCCTGAAGTTTTCAGTGATAATCAGTTTAGGGCTTTTAAAACAAAAACAAAAAAAAACCCCTGCATTTAAAAACAGACAAGCAAACAAACATGTTTCCCCCTATCAGACATATGAAGGAATATATAATTTTTGGTAATTTCTTTTCACAAATTAAATGAAACAAAATTCACACCCATCCCTATTCACCTTTCTGAGATGGGAATAGACTGGGTATTGATAACTATCTTCAGAGGTTTTCATGGTGCATCCTTTATAGCAGCTGTCATTACTTTTGTGCCTCCCCATGGAGCAATCTTTTTTCATATAATGCCTCTAGGAAAACACTATGTCATAATGTGGCACCTTCCCAAGGGCATTCAGTGGTCATATTTCAAATAACTTTGCTGCTGGTGGACACTCAGCTGGCCTAAAGCTTTGTTTTTCAAGCATACAAAAAAAGAAACGGAGAAGAGTCTTTCGATCACCAAGTAATGCAATTTGTAATGCCCCTGAATTTCCTTGGTCAGGTTAATTTGGAAGAAACGAAAAAGGTAAGAGAGAGAACTCTGGATCAGTTTAAACATATTTACAATTAACAGACTTGCTCAACAAACTGGAAGGTTAACCAGGGTAAAGTAATGTCACAATAAGGTGCTACTTCTAAGTGCAAACAATGGTGTGTTAGCATTAAGCAGTTTCCAGAATTCCTTCATAAAACAGGGAATAACACACGTTGTAAATGCCACATCCTAGAAGTTGATGTTTTGCCCTCCCCTTAGAAAAAAAACATATCCAGTTTTCCCTTTCATTCACTGCCTGTGAATGTGCTGATAATTGGGAGAACATTTTTAATCAGTCCTCAAATGGAGCCAGGAGCCAGCATCTAAAGCTATATTGTATGCAAAATAATAATATTGCCTAATTGTTGAATATGTTGGTAGCGATGAAAGAAAGAGTAAGTGTTCTAGGTAGAGTTGAATATGGTAGTTGGAATAGATGGTAGGTGTTAAATGTAACAGCCTTTGTATACCTATACTCACTAACTGAAAATCTGAATGTTTACTGGCTTCCTGTTTGTTTACTTTCCACTCCCACTCTCTTCTTGCATCACTGTAACTCACTTGTATCTCTCTCTTTCTCCCTCCCTTTCCTTCTTTCATTAGGCCACCTGTTTGATCATGGACTATTATGCTTGTAAGAAAAGCTACTTTTATATATTTCCCCAGAAGATGTAACTTGTTTTCTTTCCTTTGTTAGAACATGTGGATGGGCACGAGAATAGATGTTAATCAGCTTCTTCCTTACCAATTTGATTGAGCAGTCCAGAACTATCGCTCACATTTACCAGCAGGTGGTGGATGGGGATCTCAGAACAATAAATCTTCAATATTTAATTGCACAATAACATTTACAACAATAGTATAAGAAGTTAATGATTTAAGTATTATGCATCTGTGATCTCTATTCATGTTTTTTAAGAATAAAATTGAGCCTGAACTTTCACTGAGGAATGTATGGAAAACGTGTGGATGGTTGTGCCTAGGAAAGGAAGACAGTTTCATTGTGTTTAACAGTCATATGAAGGTATCATTTTTGCTTCTTCTGAGATACCTAGCAAGAAGAAATGTACATCATATTAGTGATTCATACATTTAGGAGGTTTCTGCCCATTTTAATAAATGAACTGCACAAAAAACAAAAGCAAACAAATAAACTATTGTTGTTATTTATGTTCCACCTCCCCCACCTCCAGTTTGGGAATCACTGCAGTTTACAAACTAAAACAAACACAATGTAACTATAGCATACACAAGTTTGACATTACAGTGCAATTAGATGGCTAATAACATTAAAAACAATTCAAAACATACAAATAAGTTTAAAGATTTCTTTAAAAGAGGTACTACTTCTATGTGCAGTTTTTAATGTGCCGTTTTTACAATGCGAGTCACATATTCATTCATATATATGGCAAAAAATTATGCCAAATATCTTTTTTGACTTATACACAGAACAGTGCAGTACCTCTGCCACCACACTGCTTTTGTCCTTTTATAATACTTGCTTGAAAAAAAAAAAGAAAGAGGTGGAACTTTGATTAGGAGTTCATGGCATCCATGACAAACATGGACCCAACCCAACTGGTTTCAGGAAGGGGAATGCATAGAGGTGGGTGGGTGCTTCTTTCAGGCTTTCTCAACAGAGTGTCAGCTCTGAGAGTCTAAAAGCTTAGTCTGTGTTGGGAGACTTAGAAAGAAGCAAAGTCCACTTTTGCTCTCCAGTAGCTCTTTTGAGGGTTCCTCTCTGTGGTGAGAAAACCAGGTGGTGAGTGCTTCTTTCAGATTCTCTCATCATGGACTAAGCTTTGAGAGTATGAAATGTTAGTCTGTGCCAGGAGACCCTGAAAGAAGGAATGACCCCATTTGATCACTCTCCAGTGACTCTTTTGTGACTTTCCTGGAAGAGAGAGCCAAGTTGGGAGAAGCTTTAAAAAAACTGAAGTCCACTCTGCTCCTTCCATCACAGTGGCTCTTTGGAGCCTCTCCACTAATTTGGGGAAGGAAGATTAGAGGGGCGTTGGGAGAAGCTGAGAAAAACTCTGATCCACTCTGCCCTCCCCACCATAACAGCAGCTCTTTTACTCTCTACTTCTAGGGCAAGAAGAGTGAGGGTGTCAGTGCTTCTTTTAGGTTCTTCACAGATGAACTAAGCTCTCACCTTGAGGCTTTTTCTGTCCACGAAGAACCTAAATGAAGCACTGGCTGCCTCCATTCTTTCTGAGGCCTTTCCCTGGGTGGGAAAATGGTGGTACTGGAGGCCAGGGGTGGCTGGGCCCCTGGGTGACACTGGAGCTTTTGCCTCTCCATGAAATACATTCAAGGAACCTTATGCTGAGCCCCAAAGTTTCACCTTCAACTTATTCATGGATCATATCAAAACCCATAATTTTGGTCCTACAACCTGACCTTGACTTATACATCAGTATATAGGACAAAAATGTGTACAGCTGAAAAATAAATAAAAGGATGGGAGGATATAAGACAAAATACCCACATAAATACACACATTAGGTAAAAGGCAAAATTACTGCCACCCCCAAAGAGCTTTGAAATATGTAGAAATTTTACTTGTGTTAACCACAAGTGAGTAGGTAATATCTCTGCACTACAGCAATGAGTCTTGGTGGTCCTGAAACTCAGTGCTTGATTTTAGTTGAGGTTAAGAACCCTAGACTACCTTAGCCTTAGTGGAGGCTCATTCCCCACACCTCCCAATCTCGAGTCCATGACAACTAGTTTAAAAGCACACTTATTATTATTATTATTTTGTTCAATACTGGGTAGAAATGCAATGTATCGGGATAAAGAGGTAAATGTGGACTGTTTACTTACATTAAATTAGGACAATTGCTGAGTGGCTAATATATGTAATCCTAACATGCCAACTTGAAACTTCCCATTATAGCACCCTCAAACAACATGATCCTGTGTGATTTTCAGAAGTAAGCAGCCTGAATGTGGTTGGATAGAAGACTACTGAGGCAAGCCAGGGATGTCAAGATATGCCTAGAGAGGAATTCTACCTAAATTGCTGGAGAGCTGCTGGCCTCCAGATTTGACAATACTGGAGCAATGATATCACACAGTAAAAGGCAATTTCCTATTCCTACTGTGGCCAAAAACCTTACAATTGATATTAACCAGGGTGGGATATGCACATCTCTCTCTCTCTCTCTCTCTTTTCACTCTCACTTGCGGTAATCACAGCATGTCAATCAATAGGACATATTTGTAGTACCTTAGCAGCAAGAAAAATTACTTAGGGAAGCATTTTGGGAAAATATTACTTGCTTCTTATCAACTCTAAGTGCAGTTTATGTAAGAGTGCATGGAGAAAACAACACATTGGCTTACCATATTCACATTTGTATATGAATTTGTAAGCATTGGTAGGAAAAACATTTCAGTAGCACAATATGCTGACTTGCTGTGTTATTGTGGCAGGAAAAGTGTGTGCTCAAACTGATAGCAGCTTTCTATGCTAAGAATTTTATTTATACAGAACACCTGATATTTTTTTTAAATGGTATTATTTTCTCCTATAAATAGGGCATGTTTCTAATATTTTCAGCTCAGGAAGATATTATTGATTCAATTTCATATTCTTGGTCAAACCGTTTTTAAATGAAACACCCTATGCTTAGATCCAGGATTTGCCATCTACTAGCAGAAGGGGAATATCCCTGAAACTGATTTTGGGGTATCATGCCCTCCTCACGCACCACAGATCACCCCATGCAGTAGAGTACCTTAATCCTTTGTATATAAAGGTATATGAAACTGCTACTGTAGAAAGGACAGTGTATGGATTTCTGTTTGAATGGGAGCAATTACAAATTCTTACACCTGACTTTTTGTAGACTTCACAGATGTAAACTGTGTGTCATCTAATTGCTATGCCCCAAACACAGCCAGAAGCTGGTTTAATTGGCATGTCTGTTTTGGGCCATAGAAAGCTTTCTTTGCTGCATGTACTGCATCGGCAAATTAGCATCTAGCCATATTATTTAGGGCAGTAAGAGGTTTAACCCGGGCACCCCCCTCCCAAATCCAGTTCTGGAGCCTTCAGTACTTGGCTGAGATGCTTTAATGGTTACTTTGCAGACAGAAATGTGGATAAGAGCCAGCTTAGATGCTGTTATAGCAAAAGTTGACAATGGGGTGCCCAATGACTTTGTGAGTAGGATTATACTGGATCACTTTTAATTGGTAAGTACTGATGATGTGGACAAGCTGCTGGATCAAGTAAGGAAAACAACTTATCCTTTCAATCCATATCTTTCTTGGCTGGTCATCTAGGGAAGATGTAATTAGATCTACATTACAATATATTATTAATATATATCTCAGGGAGAGGAGTTTTCCATCTTGTTAAGAAGCAGTGATGCAACCACTTCTTTAAAAGTCCTTCCTGGATCCCCTGGACATAAACAGTTATAAACCAGTATCAAGTTTTCCTTTTCTGGGCAAGGTGATTGAGAGGACAGTTGTCTCCCAACTCCAGGTAGTCTTGGATGATACAAATTATCTAGACCCATTTCAAAATGTCGTCAGAGCAGGATACATGGAGTTGGGACTGCTATAGTTGCCATAGTGGAAGATATTCGCCTCAGCATTGACAAGATGAGTTTGTCCCTGTTGGTGTTTTTGGACCTCTCAGCAGCATTAAATACATTGGCTCATCCTTCTGGAACCCCTGAGGGGTTTGGGAGCTGAAGGCACTGTGCTTCAGTGGTTCCAGTCCTATCTCTGGAGCAGATTCCAGATAGTGGTGCTTGGAAATAGCTTCTTCTTTAAACAGGAGACACACCAGGAAGTACTATTCTATCCCCAATGCTGTTCAGTCCCTACATGAAACCATTAAGAGAGACAATCCAGGGGCATGCTGCTATCAGTATGCTAATGACACAGAAATATATTTCTCTATGCTTTTAGTAATAGCATTAGCTAAAAATAGTATGTCTCCTCTGAATGAATGTCTGGAGAAGGTAATGGGCTGGATGAGGAAAAACAAACTAAAACTGAATCCAGACAAGACAGAGGTTCTTACTATCGCAGGTCCTAATCTGGGGTTAGAGGTATGTCAGCCGGTTCTGAATGGCGTTATACTCCCTGTGAAAGACAATGTTCACAACTTATGAGGGTTCTCCTAGATCAATCCATCCTAATGTCAACCCAGATAGATGCAACAGTTATTATAAGCTTTGTCTATTATGCCAGCTGTTCCCCTTTCTAGAATTGGTAGTAGTGCATGCACTGGTAACCACAAGGTTGGACTTCTGCAATGCACTATATATTGGACTATCTCATACCAAACTGGAAACTTCAATTAGTTCAAAACACAGCAGCCAGACTGGTTACACGTACATCTAGGAGTGATGATATATACTAATATTGAAATCACTCCACTGGCTGCCAAATAATTTCCAGGGAAAGCGTTGGTTATTATTTTTAAAGTCCTGCATGGTTTTGGTCCAGGTTATCTATAGTATTGCTTTTCCCCATGTAATCTGCCTTGTTCACTCAATTCTTCTGAAAGATATCTACTTTAGTTAGCGAAACTAGACTGACAGTAACTCAGACTTTTTCTTCAGCTGCCCCCAGATTGTGAATGACATGATGGAAGAGATTTGTCAGTTTAAGATGCTATATGAGTTTAAATCTGCAGTAAAGATTGTCTCTTTGTCGCTTATTCAGATGATTTTTAAATTATGGTTTTTAAAATATTTATTGATGGATCTTAATATGTATTGGTTCTATATGCTCTTTTGATTTGTATGTTATTTATTGTTGTTGTTTTCTGCCTCTGTGTGCAGGGTGAGTTGGGTAAGAAACAACAACAACAACAACAACATCCAGATTTTCCATTTGTCACATTTTTGTCAGTGATGGTTCTTAAATTTGACCTTTAGCTAAGACGGTAGTGTTTCTTTTTGTATATACTATACTTTCTATTTTTTAAAAACAAAATCTAGAGAGATTCATCATGCCAATAAAAAGTAGCTATGGCTTTCTTTATAGGCACACTGCCCATTGATATCTATGCTGTCTGTGTTCACAATAATAAAGAACAAGCATTTTCTACCTTATTAACAAAATCCAGTGCAATAATGTCCTGAAGAATCCAGTGTCAATTAAACTCCTCCTATTCTTCCTCTTCTTCTTGGAGTAGAATTTGTAGAAACTAGAATTCCATACAATTGGATGTTAATATAAAGGGCTTGATGTGCATTGGAATGTATATGCTCTTTAGCCAACATGAGTCATCTTCGAGCATTCAAAGAACCTTACTGTGGAGATGAGAATACATGCTCCAGCCCTACTACTTCCATCTTCAGCTTTCCAAGGTTGACAGGAAATGTCTGAAGAGGAATTATACTGATGATGGTTACAGGACTACACATGATTGTGAGGTAAGGTTCCTGATTTCATGAGGGGGGAAATGTGATTACAGTTTGGACCTTCTCCATCAGAATGGAAAGGCTGAGGGTGGAAAGGGCAGAGCCAAAGCAGATGAGGTTCTGGGCTTCTGTATATTTAGAGATTTCTGTTCAAGTGAAAACAACAACCATATGTTTGTGCAAACTATGTCAATGTAAATGAAGAAATTGTTCCAGGCAGAGGAATCTTGTATGTTTCAAATAGAGAAGCACTGTTCTTACAGCCCAAGACAGATGCTTTGATTGGATTAATCTATATGCATATTTTGTTTTTAAAAATCCACACTGTGGAAACTTTTTGAGTTCATAAAATTTAGTAAGGCAGATATGTTTGGTTTTCATAACTGCTGTTGCTGTATGACAGAATACTCAAATTCCCAATGCTTTATTTTTGATGAAGCTAGCTGTTTGAAAGAAAATTGCCTTTTCCATTAAGCTCAAACTTTAATTTTCAATATATTAAATTTATGGGTTGTTTGAAGCAATAAAATGTTCTTTTTATTGGTTTTGTTCCTCCAGTTATTAAACGAAAGCTGTCATTTAGGTAATCTCTTTAGGTAATCTCTGTCATGATTTCTTGTATATATAATCTGACTTTTATATTTATGAGATGAACAAGCCAAATTGAATATGATTGTTTTAAAGAAACAAAAATATAAACTTCAAATGAGTTCACTTGTGCAGATATTTTTCTTATTATATATTTGTGGTTATAAATATGACAAAATAATGTTCCTAAACAGAACCCAAATTTAACATATCCCAAATGGAGTCTTCAGAATTGCACTTTTATAGAATTTAAGTTCTAGGGCACTTTCATAGTACACAATTGGGGCACTATGATTCCACTGTCATTGCTAAATCCTATGGACTCCTGGAGTTTGTAGTCCAATGAGGCACTAGAGCTCTTGGAAGAGTTCTAAATGTTCCTCTCTGAACTTCAAATCCCATGATTCCAAAGGATGGAATCATGGAAGTTTAAGTGGAATCATAATTGTCTAGTGCAGGGGTAGGCAACCTTTTTGAGCCAGGGGCCGGGTTGCTGTCCCTCAGACAAAAAATAAATAATTAAATATTTTTTAAAATAAATACATAAATAAATAAACCAGGACAAATGTAGGACAAAATTTTCAAATGGAGGGCACTTTTTTTGAAAAATGGAGAGCACGCGAAAAAATTTGCTGATTTTTAAAAAAATGTTAAGATAAATGCATGTTTCTGAGGCTTCTATAGACAATTGCCCCACCATGCCCCCTCACGCGAAAAGCCAAAGGCCCCGGAGGCAATCAGCGGCAGGACTGGGCTGGGGCCGGTCCCAAGGCCTCACTGGGCCGCATCTGGCCCGCAGGCTGCAGGTTGCCTACCCCTGGTCTAGTGTCTGCCTTTAAACAAACATGGCTACAACAGGCTGGTTTAGTTCCTGACTATAGTTTCTAGGTCCCTAAAATCAAGTTCCTGTTTAATACCACTGCTCATGAATCAGCCAAAGCTTATCCCATTTAATGCCATTGATTTCAGTGAGAGACATTTTGAGCATGTTACACAACACAGGAAGTAATACTACTGAAATTGGACTAAAGGTGTTTATGAAACCAATCCAATATAGTGATGAATGAGTCTGTCAATTTTAATTTGTCCCACATTCATTTTTTCCCTTAGATCTCAAGTCCCATTTAGAAGAAGTTTGTTAATTTTATTTTTATTGAATTTAATTAATTATGTTCATTCTATACTGCTTTTCTTTGTTAAAAGAATCACATAAGCATTTAGACATTCCCGAAAAATACAACAAAATTAGTACCTAAAAATAACACAATAGTAATGAAAGAGGTCATGCTGGATAGATAGAGCAAAAGAGCATGGGTCCCTTGGAAGCTAAGCCTCGATTAAAATTTTTAAACTGGAATTTCTCTCCAAAACCCTTCCACTGCTAAAAAGGTAATGGTTTAATTGGTGAGAGCAATCAGGGTTTAACACCAATGAATGGAGATCTGCCAGACTGGCTCAGATACCAGCAGAGCTCTGGTGTCACAACAAACTACAGATCCCGGAATTCCATAGGATTGACCCATGGCAGTTAAAGTGGTGTCAAACCAGATTATTTCTGAAGTGTGGATGCAACCTTAGTGAAGATCAAGGGTGACCAAGGCCAATTCTGCCTCAAATCTCACCTGCACCTAGAATGGAAAGGGTCCAGAGCATGGGTTTTGGGCTAGTGGGACACATGCTATCATTGATACACAGAAATTGTGAAGATGAGATACAGGATTTCCATAACATATATTAAGAATTTATTGTGTCTTGAAACCCACATCTTCCTGAAAATTTGACATACAATAATTTATTCTATTTGTGTTTTACAGTTTGCCTTGGCAGTAAAATTACAATTTTCAACTATTAATGGAGGTACCGGACTAAAGCCAATTGAAAGTCCTATGCAGAGTAGTCCCACTGAATCAACAGGCAATTGGTAAGTCAACAATCATGAGGCTATTTGGCCACAGGAAAAAGAAAAACATCTGAAAGATGGCTTCTTTATTTAGAAAAAGCCTGATCCATTTCAGCCTATGTATATTTATATAGCTTTTTTCAGGGGCTACATAAACACATAAAAATGAATATAAATTCAAAAGAACAACACATAAAATAAGCCATACATAATATATCATATATCATTCTCATCTTTGTACACTGCTTAAATCCTATATATACCAATATGAAATCTAACTGCAGAAATTTCTGGAGGTGATAATCTCAATCCATTTTCTGGACAAAAAAGCAACGCATGAACTAGGCTCATGGTTTTTTTATGTTAGCAGATGTTTAGGAAGAAAATGGTGGAGAAAGAAAAGAAAAAAAGACAAGTGCCAGAGTCTTCAAGGACTTCTTGATGCAACTGGCCTTGAAAAAGTTTTGTGGGAATTGCAAAAGTGGCAGGAGATCAAGCTCTCTAATCTTCTCATTAGTATTATTCACTTTTTCTATAGCACAAAATCTGAAGTTTGTTGTAGGATGATGTTATTGCAAAAAAAAAGACTTACTAAGGGAGCATCTTTTTTTTTCTTATATTTCAAATGTTTTCTTATATATGTATTTTTTGTGAGGTTTTGTTGTCTTTCCGACATAAATATCTAAACATTTGCATTGTATGGTATAGATGTCAAAACTGCTATTGCAAGTAGTGAAGTGGGCCAAATGAAACTCTGGTGCTTTCTGCACCGTCATTTGGGACGTCCGGAGGACGTCCCATTTTAAAAAAGGGGCGTCTCTTTTAGACGCCCCATGGCCTAGTACGGACTCCGTCCATACAAGATGGCGCCGGCCCTTCTACATGGCTGGCGCCATCTTTGCGTATCGGACGCTTAGCGTCCGTACGCGTCGCGCCGCTGCTGACGTAGCGAGCGCGCCCCTGGCGCCTCGCTACGTCGCAAACGCGACGAAAAAAGAAGCTCCATTTTGGAGCTTCTTTTTTCGGTCCGCGCGGGAGTCGGGCCGTCTGAAGGCTCCGGCTCCCCCGCGGACCTACTGGCGGCGGCAGCAGACCGCCGCAAAGCGGCGGTCTGTACCCCGCCTCTGTCTGTTAATGTGGTCTTTCAATGCACTCATTCTGGAACTATACCTATTATGGAAATCCTGTGTCCCATGTTCACAATTTCTGTGTATAAATGATAGCATGTGTGCTACTATCCAAAAAAACCCATGCTCTGGACCCTTTTCATTCTGGGTGCAGGTGAGATTTGAGGCAGAATTGGCCTTGGTCACCCTCGATCTTCACTTAGGCTGCATCCACATTTCAGAAATAATCTGGTTTGACACCACTTTAAACATCCTTCTCAGAAAAGGTAGCCGTTGTATTGATACCTTGATGGACTCATGTTATTTTCCAGAGTGACTGGACAGACAAGAATGTTGAGAGCCATTGGCCAAGATAATGTAAATAAGATCATTTTGATATGTTCATATGAAAAGCAAACTTAACAGAATTCTCACCAAAGATGAACAGATACATCTCTACCACATACTTTCCCTCTAGCTAGCCTCCCTGGATGTGTTCTGCCCATGTCTAGATGCTAAACATATAGTGACTATACATCCCCTATAAGAACTGCAATGAAATAGGCATGGCACATTTTCATGAATGTGGCTCAATTGCCCCTTATATAAAAATGTAATATGAATAAGGAGCTTCAATTGTGCTCTTCGCAAATAAAAATGTTGTTGTTCTGAAGAGGCATCTGGCAAATTACAGAAATAGGCCTGTAAAAACATTAACTAGTATCAACTCATATGACTCTTCATTTCCTCCCAGAAGTGCTCTCTGTAGTACTGGTTGAGTCAAGGGTTGATTTCAGATCAAGAAAAGCATGAAAAATAATGTGTTTCTTAAATGGTAATTAAATGCTAAAATTCAGCATAGTAAAAAATACAATATTGCTTTTCATGAACACAATGTGGCGAGGGTCAAAACAGATTTTAGAGAGCCTAGGAATTGCATGAACAAGGGTGTGGCTAAGGCTGTATCTGCACTGCAGAAATAATCCAGTTGGACACCACCACTCAATGCTATGGAATTCTGGGAACTGTACTTTTGTAAGACATTTAGACTTCGCTGTCAATGAGCTCTGGTGCTACAACAAATTACAATTCCCATAATTCTATAGTATGGAGCCATGGCAGTTAAAGTAATGTCCAACTGGATTATTTTGGCAGTGCAGATGCAGCCCAAAATATATGTTGCACATTATCTTGTAGATAACTTGCACTTGAAAGCATTGGATAAGGTTACAGTAAATGAATAAAACATTCTTCCATATATTTGTTTTTAGTAGAAACTAGAAATCAAAGTAAAAGGCAGACATGGTACCTATTATTATTATTATTATTATTATATTTAATTGTATAGCACCATAGGCTTTACATAGCGCTTTATTACAAATGGTAATAGACTTCTGATCACTCACCACTGGACAGCTTCTTGCCGATACAATGCTAGAAAAAAACAGTAATTTCTTCCTGGTCTGCATTGCTGTGGAGTAGGCCTTGTTCAGTCAGACTCACCCCAAATTTTCCATCACATTGTTCTGGTCTCAATTTCATTCACTTTTTCACTGACAGTTGGAAATGAAGGGGGCTGGTCTCACTCCACAAGAATATTAAAAATATTAGAGAGCCTAGGAACTGCATGAACAAGGAAAATGAGGGGGGTGGTTTCACTCCACAAGAAAGAATACACAGGAGTAACTGCATCCACTGCCCTGGACTTTTCCTCTAAGGATGCAATTCTTCACTAATTTTCATCTTGAAAGAAGAAATGGGTAGTTTTAGTATTTTTCTTCTTCCTGCATGAATCTTTAAAAACTCTGCAGCTTGTGAATCCTAATTGTAATTCAGGACTTATTCTGTGCAAAATTTGCACATCATTGTTTTGTGCAGAAAACAACACAATACTTGCTACCCAACCCCTGGAATAATGAGACCAAACACAAGATATATGGGTTAAAACAGGGCCATTTATTGACCTATTTACTAAATTCTTAATGGAACTGCAACTAATACCTTAACAAAACCAAGTGTGGGAGAAACTGCATACCGGTGTCTTACCACAGACCACCTCTGCAGTTTAACAAGGACGATAACAACTGAGCCCTCAACGACAGTCCAAAAGTTGGGGTGTTCATTGACTGCTTGCATAAGGAAGCCCAACCAGAAGCCAAATCTGCAAAAATTATAGTTCGGGTATTCCTTCAAGCCAGACCCAAGGTCCATTTCTTTTAGCCACCCTCCAGGTTGCAAGACCTGTAGAGGTTCTAGAAACTTCCCTTACACCCAGTACGGTGTCCAAGGTGCTCATTGAGGTCCAATCCAAAATTCATGCAAAATTAAATATTAATTAAATCCAATTAGAACAAAATAATTTTTAGGCCAAATCAGTATTGTTGTGACATCACCCCGGCCAATTTCCCACATGCCACAGGAAACAGTATGGGGTAGGCGAAAAGCCTGTGGAAAAGGGGAAAAATTCTTACCTGACCCCTAAGCGGCTAAGTAAAACTTCACACTATCCCAGCGGTGGGTGAATGGGTCGACGGTCAAATCAGGAATGAGACCCGGGGGGGGGGGGTGACAGGCAAGGCATGCCCTATACCCATGGCCCCAATTGTCTCACACCATGGTCTCACCAATGGGAGGGCAGCAACTCCACAGCCTCAAGCAGGGAGGGGTGAGATTACCATTCTGTGTGGGAATGTTTTTTTCCCCCTATGCAGAAAATGCTGCTTCCCACATAAAATACAGATTTTGTGTAGAATGAGTCCTGAACAGTGAAAATTCTTCTCAGTCCAGGATTCTTTTTGTCAGGATTTCTTGACACTCCAGCAACACATTTATTGATCATTTTTCAAATATTTTTAATATTCTTTCCAGTCCTAACTTCCCTATCTTTTAACCTTATTCCACTTAGAATTACAATTTCAAGCTGTTTGATCTCATTCAAGGAAAACCAAAATTCCTAAGCTTGTGAGACATCCCCTTCCCACCCTCCTTTGATGTCTTAAAAAACCCCACTGCAAATTCCACAGTGCAGAAGCATGTAAATCCTATCTCCTCAGGTGAATGTAGTTTGTGCACCCAGTCATATTGGAAGAATGAAACAGTACTGGATCTGTTGTAGAGAGATATTGTAGCACCTTTGAGACTAACTAAAAGAAAGGAATTGGCAGCATGAGCTTTCATAGACTAAAGTCTACTTCCTCCGACGCATTTGGAGATGCACTGACAAAGTAGACTTTAGTCTACAAAACCTTATGCTGCCAATTTTTTTCTTCCTGTTAGTCTCTAAAGTGCTACAACATTTCTCTACAACTGATTCTACAGACTAACATGGCTATATCTTCAAATTCTACCAGTACTGGATCTGGCACATCTGAGTTCAGTCCTGATTTGTTCCTGGAATGTTTTATTTGGGTCTCTTCTGCTGGTGTAGTTTTGTATGGGTACACTGGTATTCTAAAAGGTGAGTGTGCTAGGTTTCAGGGACAACAATTCCTGTGGGCCTGAATATTGAGTTCATTTCATTTCCATCTGGGAAGTGTGAATTGGGTAAACCTGCCTTTAAAATAAATCTAGATGGTATGCATTTCACACACATTCCAAGGAGCTCACATATGCTGGATCCTCATATTAACTCTGAGATGTATACCTGTTGATTGGATGCTTCCTAAATGATAAATGATAAGGAACTATAGAGTTACTTTGGTGATCAACATGATAATCAGGCAATAATGAGAGTCCCATGTCTCCACTTGGTTGAACCTTTAAGTGATATGCTGGATCTTTGTGTTAAAAAAAGGATGATTTATAATCCAGAGGACACCTTTGCCCCTTCACAAGTGGCAAGATTGTCTTTGTCTTTTTGAGCAATAATTTACGTGTCATGTGGCTTCCTGTGCTGCTGCACTTTCCCATCGTCTTTCCCCGAACTCACTTTTCCTTTTTCTTCCTTATCTGACCTTTTGTCTTTTTCATCTTTTACTGGATCATGCTGCTTTTATTGTATCTTTTGCTATAATCTACCAATCACCTCACTTTCCTTTCATTGCTTTCTGTTGGGTGGGCAAGGTTGGAGAAGGGAAAATATTTCAAAGACAAGGATGTTGTAATTGGATTTTTACATTTTTATTCAAAATAATGAAACTTTTTTTTGAAGGCAAGTGAGAAAAGAAAAATTCTTAACTTGGAAAATGGATCACTTTGTGAATGATAGCCTACATTTACCAACAAATGAAAATTGAGATATTATTGAAAGAATATAAGAAGATGAACTCACTATTAACAAAGGCGGGGGGGGGGGGGAGTATGCCAATCCATTATATTAATTCGTTCAAATTTTCTATCAGTAACAGAGATCTGGTGTTATAGGTCACCCCAAATCATGCCTTCCAAGGAAGCAAGCATTTTAGATGCTGGCTTCTAAATTATCATCATCATAATCACCACCACTACCACCACCACCACGACCATCATCATCCCATCTTTACCCCAGATTGACATGCAAAGTGGTTTACAAGAATTAAAAAAACCAACAAAACAATTATACAACCAGAAAAAAATTAAAACCAGTTTAAAACACATATCAAAACACACATCAGCATAGCAATTATCAGTATCTAGCACATTGTGTAAGATGATGCCTGTCACCAAATGTCTGTTGGATCACAAAAGACTTTGTTTGTCTGCAAAAAGGAAGTAGGGAGGATGCCAGGGCCCTGAAACAGCCGCTGAGAAGGATCTCTCCTCTGTTCCCACCAAATGTACCTGTGAGGGTTGGGACAGAGAAAAGGGCTTCCCCAGCAGATCTCAGAGCATGGGCAGATTCATAAGAGAGAACATGGTCCTTCAAATAGATATTTTCCAGTGCATAAATAGTACTAACACTCTTCAATCTCTTTGACAAATCTTTAAGTTTGTTTTTGCCTCTGTTGAGACCTTCCACTTGCTAATTGTTATCTCAATTGCTTTGATTTGCTACCTGATGCTCCCTGACAAGGCAGTATTGATCTGACCATGTGAAAGTGATTACAAATCACAATGTGTATTTTTACTCATTTGATCCATGCTTTGTCATTTATTCATTTAGAAGCCACTTATAAAAACATTCCTGCATTTAATCCAATTAAGCTCCAGAGCAGAACAGAACAATTATGCCTAAAGTTCTATGCAGTCTTGTTTCTGAGTGATTTCTTTAATTTTTTTTTTAAATATGTGTTTGGGGGAGGGGATTGGGCAAAATGGCTTCAATCGGCCAACTTGCAGAATGCACCAATCTCATTGTCAAAGTTATTGCTCCAGCCTATTTGCTTGCTTTTTCCTTTGGATCCATTCCACACAACTACCTAGAAGGAGAAGGCAAGGTGAGCTGAAGCTGCTGTTCTGCCATGCTGCTACTTTTAATTTCCTTAGAATGGACAAGAAAGCAAGTGGTGACAGTTAGAAGCAGCAGCAGGGACATCAATTCCATAGTATGGCAATGGGCCTCCTAGGAGGGGCTTCATCATGTACCCGGTGTATAGTAACCTATAGTAAACGTCCTGCTGAGAAGCAAGTCTCAGTGAATTTATAGTAGCACTTTCTTCTGACAAACTTGCATAGTAAGAAGTCCTATCAGATGCCGAAAACTTAGTCCATACTCTAATGTGTGATCCACCACTGGGGTTCTTATAGACTAACTGAACACTTCAGTCATGCTATCAGGATACCATATTTCACCTTTAAATTGATTTCTCTCATGTGAAATCAAGAATGGAATAAAATACTGTTTATGAGCACAATAAAAAGACTTCTTCAGAACAACTCTTCTGCATGATGGAATGTTTTTAGTACAGACACAATGTACTTCAGTTTTTGCATTTGATTAAATCAAGGTCGATACATTAGTGGCCCAAGTAGTATAGTTTCAGTTGCTGCCTCTTCCACTGATCTCTCTCAGTTAATGAAAGAACAGTTCAAAGGTCTGCATGCTTCTCTCAATATGATTTCCTAGAGAGTAATTTTTAGAATCCCAGACACAGATGAACATTTCCCAGACATAATGATCAGATTTGTACCTCAGTATCACTCATCTTATGAACAGGAAAGAGACATAGCACAATACACAAGGCAGATGATAAGCTTAGATCTCAGCTACCATACCTGACCTAGTGACAGATAAGAAGCTTGGCAAGACCTGAAACGAGAGAAAAGTTTATACAAGCTTGAACTGTAAAGGCCAGATTACAAATCCATTATATTACTTTATCGGACAAGATCTCCATTGAAGTATCAGTGTTGTTGCAGCAAATATATATATACTGCTGATGTTGTGAAAGAACATAACTGGAAAGTCATTGAACAGATCAATCCAAGGAGGAAACTGAAGACATTTATCCCCAAGACCTCATATTTATAACGTACATGATATTTTCTCATGCTTTTTATAAGTTCATCAACTACTATTCAATGATGATAATAATTTCAATGGAACAGTACTCTTGGACTGACCAAAGTGATTTTATATGTATCTGAATTTTAAGATCATCACTAAAGACACTTTAGGTTCCTCAAAATAAGGAGGCAACACGATGGGAGAAGGTCTTTTTCTTCATCATTGATTATGGATTGTTCACCCGAGAGAGGCACAATTGACCATCTAAGTTAGGATCTTTGGGACATCTGGCAAAGCTCTCCCTGCTCCAAGGTTTTAATAATTATGTTTCTATGCAATTTAGATTTTGGGATGTTGTCTCTTTCTGTGCTCAGCTGTAGCACTGTTTTGTACTGATTTCATGCTGTTCTCTGTTGATTTTATGTTGACTTAGGTTTGAGCTGGTTTATGATATTTAGATTATTTGAGGATATTTTGTTGATTTTACAGCCATGTGACCTGCCTAAAGGATTTAACTAATAGAGTGGTATAAAAATGGTCAATACATGTTAAAATGGGCTCATGCTACAGCAGCAGCTGCAGCAGCTGCAGCAGCAGCAGAAGCAAGAGTAGCAACTGTTTTATTTAATTTACACATAGGTTGTGGCTTTATTGTTGTTATCTAACCTCAAGGTGGCCTTGACTCATAATAATCCAGTGGATGAGACCCCTGTCCTCCACTGCATAAGACCCCTGTCCTCCACTGCACTGCTTAGGTCCTGCAGGCTCAGGCCTGTAGCCTCTCTAAGTCCAATCATCTGGCAGGTGGTCTCCTGTCTTTCTGCTCATCTCTTTCTTTACGTTTCCTAGCATTATTGTTTTGTCTAATTATTCATGCCTTCTTATGATTTGGCCAAAGTATAGCAGCCTCAGTTTAGTCATCCTTCCTTCTATGGAGAACAGTTTATACAAGCTTGGACTATTCTAGAATCCATTTGTTTTGAGCTTATCACACAGGCCCTAGAACAGGCCTGTTGCATTCCAAAAGAGGTCGTGATGGGAATGGGAGATGGCATAGAATGCATCTTACTGCACAGGAGAACGCAACCACCGCTGCTGCAAGTTCCCATTTCATTCCAGATGGTTTCTCCAGGGGTGGATTTTTGAGAACGCTTTTGAACAGTTCCCCAAAATCGTCCCCTGGGGAATGCATCCGGAACAGAATGGGAATGTCTGGGGTCAGCATCGGCATTCTCCTGTGCAATAAGATGCGTTCTATGCCGCCTCCCATCCCCATCACGACAGGCCTGTTCTAGGGAATGTGACAGGCCCATTCTAGGGCCTATGCGATAAGGCTCTCTGTCTTCTTGGCTGTCCATGGTATTCTCAACGCTCTTCTTCAACACCACATCTCAAATGAGTTTATTTTCTTTCTGTCAGCTTTCTTCACTGTCCAGCTCTCACATCTGTACATGGTGATGAGGAATACAGTCGGCCCTTCTTATACACGGATTTTTTATACACGGATTTAAGCATACACGGTTTGAAAATGTTCCAAAAAAGTATAAATTTACCTTGATGTTCCATTTTTTATTAGGGACACCATTTTGCTATGTCATTATACTTAATGGGACTTGAGCATACACGGATTTTGTTATACACGGGGATCTTGGAACCAAACCCCAGCGTATAACAAGGATCCACTGTATAAGGGCTTTGAATATCCTCATTTTGTTGTTCAGAGTTATATCTTTACATTTTAGGATCTTATCCTGTTCTGTCATAGCTACTCTTTCCAATCCTAGCTTTCTTTTAATTTCTTGAATGCTGTCTGTGTTCTGAATAATGTTGGGTCTAAAGTGAACTCTTTGACCATTTAAATTTTTTCATTATCTAAGATGAATTTTTGTAGATCTTCTGTAGTCATTATTTTTGTTTTCCTAATTCAAAGGCATAGCTGTTTTAATCTGGAAAGTCAGTATGCAAAGGGCTCTTGCAGCACCTTTGAGACAAACTTTAAGACAGAAGTTGGTAGCATGAGCTTTAATAGTCCTCAGCATATTTCCTCAGATACATTTGGTGGAGTGGAAAGCCCAAGAACAGACCTACATAGCTGTCTCTATGTAAGATGTCCACAGGAATACAAAACTGTGTGGAACTTTGGTGTGTAGATGAGGTGACAAGTTGTTTTAGTGATGGTCATTGGGAGATAAGGCAATGTTGCTTAAAGCCAAGGTTCTAGCCTACCTTGGAATGTAACGCCTTGACCTTTTTCATTAATTGATCTAAGTCTTTGTATGTTTCTGCTAGTAGTATTGTGTTGTCTGCATATCTTAGGTTGGTATTTTTTTTCCTATGAACTTCACGCCTCCTTCTTCTGAGTCTATGCTGATTTGCTTATGATGTTTTCTGTACACAGGTTAACAAGTAGCAGGTCCATTTCTATACCGCTTATCAGTGCACTTAAGCACTCCTTAAGTGGTTTACAAAATGTAAGCTAATTGCCCCCAACCAGCCTTGCCTGACCCTATTGCTGATTGGAAACCATTCTGCTTCCTTGTACTGAGTTCTGATGGCAGCCTCTTGTCCTGAGTATAGGTTTCACATCAGGACAGTCAAATGTAGTTGCACTCCCATTTCTTTGAGAATGTTCCATAGATTCCAGTGGTCTATGCAGCTAAAGGCTTGGCTGTAGTCAATAAATCACATGGAGATTATCTTTTAGAATTCCCTGGTTTGCTCCATTATCAATCATATGTTTTCAGTGTGATACCCAGTGTCTCTTCCTTTCCTGAATCTTGCTTGCATTTCTGGTATTTCTCACTCCATGTATGATAGGAGTCTTTGGTGTAGAATTTTGAGCATGACTTTGTTTGCATGGGACATTAGTGCAACAGTCTTGTAGTTACTGCAAGCTTTTGTGTCTTATATTATTTTAAATTACTTAAATTATTTTAGGTTGACTTAAGTGTTAAATAGCTTACTAATTTTTTAGTATTTCCAAATTATTTTTGTTGTTTTAAACTGTTCTAATCTGATTTTATCACATGATGATCTGAAACCCTTTGAGATCTCTTTGGAGGAAGACACCACCACAGTGGTGGTTTTGTGCTCATCAGGTTTGGATAAATATATGTTACTTGAAAGAATTAAATGATGTACAAAAGCAGGACAAAAATGTTTTTAAAGTCTTACATCAAAATAGCCTGATGTTTACTTCCAGGACAGAAATAGTATTAAAAATACTGAACTGTTAAATAAGATAGACACTTTAATGTAGGTGAAAAAGGTAAAGAATTGTTAATGTATAACTATGATTTAATCAGAAATATTATTTAAATAGAAATATTATAGTGGAGAAAACAATATGTAAGTGACCCAACTAATGTCTAGTTGGGCAGCTTTTCCATCCTCACTCTCCCTTCTTCTGTCTCTTCATCTTTAAACAAATCTTCCACTGGACAAGCCTTCGAACAAAGGATCTCTTCTAACAGAAGACTGTTCTCTGACAAGCTTTTAAGAGGAGGGGGAGGAGGAAGAGGATCCAAAATAGCCAGAGGGTAGAGCTTATGTCTATTAGCAGCAGCAATCTTTTATTTGAAATAACCAACTAAATAATCAGCAGGTGCCCAGTAGTTTAAAACCTATATTGGATTTACTTTAGGATTGACCTGAAAGTTTTCATCTTCTGTTATTTCATACTAGATCATATTCCAAAGTGTCAGGAGAAGTCAAGGGCAGGAATAATATATGCAGGTTTTTATATTGCTATTTTCTTAGAGTGCTATATTTACTTAAAGAACAATCCTTAACATTAATTCTGGTATCACTTCCCAAAATATTGTGTTTCTGTTATAATTTCTGTTATCAGTTCTCATGAAGGACAATGTAAATTTAAAATATAAAGAATTAATCTTCTTCCTTTCAGCTAATACAAGACTAGAGTTAGCCGAAAATTGAAAATCAGGAAAGTGGACTGTGGATAAATGGTAGAATTGTTTATGGAATACTTTATTAATGAAAAAAATGACAATGAAAATGAACACAATGCAGACATCAAATAGATCATTCAAGGAAAAATGGTTCCCTCTCCTAAATTATGTCCACAATCTATCTCAAACAACATTACAACCATAGGAGTATTACAATATTAAGAAGATATACTTTAGGTGATTTAGAAACCCTTTATTCCAATATGATTTTCAACTTTATTCAACAATGTTTTAAATGTTTACATCCTTCTATATGCAGATTTTTGATAAAACATTCAGCAGTAGTAATGCATTTATTTATTTATTTATAAAGTAAGGTTAGGACAATAGGGTTAAGCGGGACGAAGAGACAGAAACTGGGATATTTTAAGAATAGCTGAAAAAGTGGGATGGGAATGGAATAACTGCGATTTTCCCTGTTGTATCAAGATAGTTGGAGAGTATGCAGTCCAGTTGCTATTGGCAATCCTCTTCTGATCCCAAAGGCATACAGTAAAAGCAGTAAAAGGCCTAGGAAAAGAGGAGTAGTAGACAAAATATGAGACCAGGAAAGCTTAAGCAAAGGAGCCAAAAAAGCAGCTACACAAGATAAACAGTATTTGGGAAAGATGTTATTCCATGTATGCAAAAGAAAGAAAATACTAGAATGAGGCATATGAGAAGGAAAAAAGAATGGGGACCCAGAATGGCCAGAGGGGAGAGCTGCTCATGTCTAATAACAGCAGAAATGTGGAATCATATCTTTTATTTGAAATAATCAACTAAATAACCAGCAGAAGCCCTGTAGAGTAAAACTTGTATTGGACTCACTTTAAGATTGACCTGAGAGTTCTCATCATTTGTTATTTCATGCTAGATTAAATTTCAAAGTGTCTGGAGAAGTCAAGGGCAAGAATAATATATGCAGGTTTTTATATTGCTATATTCTTAGAGTGTTCAGAAGAACAATATATGGAATATACTCAAAGAACAATATATCACTCAAAAGTGAAGGCCCAATAGCTGGAATGTTCTCATTAGCTGTTCCCTGATGAAAGGACAGGCAGTCAGCACTAACTTTCACAATGGCAAATAACAGTTAAAGGTTTTAAAATAGAAGTCTATTCAGAGCTCAAGTCATAGCCTTTCTTGACCCAAAATGGAATAAATGGCATGGAATGAACACTAACTAAAATTACAGAGGGTGGACTTGCGATTTTATAAAAATAATTTCATGTTTTCCTCTCTGCCTAGTGTTCCTAGGTTAAAGGTTTTAAAACAGAAGTCAGTTCTATTGACCTAAATGGTCAATAGATGCGATTTTTAGAATGTAAAACAAAAACAAAACTTTTATCCATGGATTGTAAGTATGACTCCTAGTTAATATAAATCTCAATTTTCCATTCTTTTACTGTGCTCTGTATGTTTATCTTAATGCAAATATAACATAATACATGGTCACCAAAAACAGATCTGATTTCCAGTTATATAAGTCTGCAGTCCTAAATATACTTACCAGGGAATAAACTCTGCTAAATTCTGTAGGATTTACTGCTAAATAGCTGTTCCTAGGTTTGCACTGTAAATGTTTAAATGTTCTCCTGGCCATTTGGACTCTTACTTGTTGTTGTTTTGTAACCTCTGGGAGTTCTGAAAGCCTGTGTAACTTATTTAGCCATCTGCTCTAGGTGGGAAAGCATATGGAAAGGGACTTTATGTTATGGAAAGGATGAAAATAAGCTTGTTTGGGAATGGAGTTGGTAGGCTGAACTTGATATTATTGTCATATTCTGAGACTGAAGACAATTTGTGTTCACTAAAAATTTACTTTTATTGCACTATGTGTGGTTTTAAACTTAATATTTTTGTGTGTGTGCAGATCTTTAGGAATATCAAATTATTTTTTAAAATAAATAAAAATAAAAATAATCCATAAATGTTAAATGAATATTACCAAAAATTCAGCATAAGATTTGTAATTATAATAACTGCCAGTGCTGTGGGCTATGAGGGACAGAAGAGTGTAAAACAGCCCAGCAGAGAACAAAGGAGGGTTACAGTGACTATCAGGAGTCCAGGGGGAGGTAGAAGCTGCTGGTTGTACTGGTACTTGGACCTCTGCCTTCCAAATGTATTCCTCTCTGTTCAGGACTGAGGCTCTAACTCAGTAGGCACTGTGTTTGCCATCACTCATAGCTTTGCCTGGTAGGGATATAAAACCAGGACCTGACAGGGCTCTGCTGCAAAACACCCTAGCAGAGAAAATGAGAGGACCACAGTGACTGTCTTGGGCCAGGGGAAAGAAGAAGCTGTTGGTTCTACTGTTACTTGGACTTCTGCCTTCCAAGTGCATTCTAAGAAGCAGAGCCCTCCTTCCAATCCATCTGGTGCCATGCGGCCATGGAGGGAGAGATGCAGGCCCAGCTCCATCTGCCTTAGTCCAGCCCTCAGAGGGAGAGAAGAACTGTTGGACCTGATCCTCTTCCCCACCACCATTCCCTTCTCCTTTTGTGTTGTGTCTTTTTAGATTGTAAGCCTGAGGGCAGGGAACTGTCTAATTAATAATAATAATATGCTTTATTTATATACCACTCTTCTGAGATGATCAAAGCGTTTATTATTATTATTATTATTATTATTATTATTATTGTTGTTGTTGTTGTTGTTGTAGGCCTCTCTGAGAGCCTTTAGGCCTGAAGCCGGGGTATAAATACTGTAAATAAATAAATAAAATTCTAGGCATTTTGAATGGACAAGAATGTTGATATAATGGGATTTTCTTTGCCCCTCTCCCCTGGAATAGTAGGCTAATTGCCTTTGTTTGCTGATCAGTGCCAGGTTGGGGGCACAGGCAAACTACTATTGGATAGATGAAAGTTCACATAGCATTGTACCCCAAAAGGTATGTGATGACTGTAGGATACTTCTAAGAGACTTTATACCTTCTCTTACCAGAATAATCCAGGGAGTGGCTATGTAAGGCAAAATAAATGATTGAACTTTGTCATTAGGACTAGAACCATTCATAAATATCCAGACAAGAACTATCATCACACCCAGGGTTATTTACACAGTTTGTTGTTGTTGTTAACTGCCCTTGATGAAAGGACAGATAATTTTGACCCGTGGCAGCCCTGCTGATGAGACTTCTACAAGACCCTCTGTCCTCCACTGCTCTGCTCAACTCCTGCAAATTGATACTCGTGATCTCTTTAATAGAGTCCATCTCGCATGCAGCCTTCCTCTCTTTCTACTTCTCTCTATCTTTCCTAGCATTACTGTTTTTTCTAATGATTCATGCCTTCTCATGATGTATTCAAAGTACGACAACCTGAATTCTGTCATCTTGACTTCTAGGGAGATTTCTGGCTTGAATCACTCCAGGACCCATTTGTTGATCTTTTTGACTGTCCATGGAATCCTTAGCACTCTTCTCCAGAACCACATTTCAAATGAATTTATTTTCCTCCTGTCCTCCTTAACTTTCCAGCTCTTGCAACCATACTTGGCAATAGGAAATACAATGGCTTGTATGATTATAACTTTTGTGCTTAGTAGTATATCCTTGCATTTTAAGATTTTCTCTAGTTCTTTTATAGCTGTCCTTCCCATTCTTAATCTTCTTCTGATTTCCTCACTGCAGCCTCAATTTCTATCAATGTTTGATCCCAGGTATGAGAATTCTTTTACTATTTCTATTTCTTTGTTGTCTAATTCAAATTTGTGTAGGTTGTCTGTTGTCATTAGTTACTTTTCTTTATGTTCAACAATAGGCCTGCCTTTGTACTTTCTTTCTTGGTCTTTCTTAGTAGCAGTTCCAGGTCTTTGAGGTTTTCTGCTAGTACTATGGTGTCATCTGAGTATCTCAGATTGTCGATATCCCTTCCTCCTATTTTCACTCCTCCTCCTTCTGTGTCCAAGCCTGCTTTTCTTACAAGATGTTCTGTATATAAGTTGAACAAGTAGGGTGATAAGATGCAGCCTTGTCTGACTCCTTTGCCAATTGGAAACCATTCTGTCTCTCCATGTTCTGTTCTGACAGTAGCCTCTTGTCCTGAATACAGATTCTTCATCAAAACTATCAGATGTGCTGTCACTCCCATGTCTTTAATGGCATTCCACAGCCTTTCATGATCTATGCAATCAAAGGCTTTGCTATAGTCTATAAAGCACATATTGATTTTCTTTTGGAACTCCCTGCTATGCTCCATTAGCCATCGTATATTTGAAATTTGATCCCTGGTGCCTCTTCCTTTCCTGAATCCTGCTTAGACCTCTGGAATTTCTCTCTCCATGTATGGTTGGAGCCTATGTTGCATAATTTTGAGAATGATTTTGCTTGCATGGGAGATTAGTGCTATGGTTTTATAGTTGCTGCAGTACACAGTACAGCCTTTTAAAGTATTGCACAAGAGAATCCTAAATGGCATACTGATTTACAAATAATTTAACTTTCCCTTATTATGCCTCCAATTTACAAAGATGTTCAACAAGCAATTTTTTGCATTCAACAGGGTTAAGGCAACAACATGGGCTGACATAGGATGAGTTGGATGAGTTATTTAGAAGAACTCCTAATACCAGAAAACAGTAGGCTTGTTAAGCAAGCAAAACATGGGGGGGGGGGGGGGAGATGAAATTATAGCCAGTGAATGTATAAGACAGCTCCTAACAGATATAATAGAAAAGCCAGCTATAGCTCATATGTTGTAAGATAAAATAATTGAGTCAATTTTTTTTAAAAAAAAAATTTCGTGCAGCTAGATTTTATTATCACTTCTAGAAGAAGGAGTCACTATTAGCATCAGCAGCAGGAGAAGGCTGTCTGTTTCCAAAATATCTGGCTTTCAGAATGATGGCTTAGACAATCACCTTTCTCACTCTCTAAGCAGCCAAAGTCTCCTTTCCAAACTGCAGGCATTCTGGAAATGGTTGGTACTTAATCAGAAGCCTTCTCCTACTGGTAGTACTCAGCCAGCAGCCTTCTCCATCCCCCTTCCCCCCCCCTTTCTTCTTTGCTGGTTCACGGTGGTTTTCCTCTTTTTGCCACCACCACTGTAGCTACCTTGCTTTCACCATCTTAATTATGCTGCTAATAGAGCCAACATAATTCTGGCTGTTGTTGATAACTACAGTGGAAAATCCCCTACAAGCCAGGTTATAAATTATCAAAATTATCTACCATTAACTTTTTGCAACCAAACATTAGGCAGGTTACAGGCATGGGCTTGTAGGACCTGACCAGAGCAGTGAAAGATAGGGATTCTTGGAGGTGTCTCATCCACAGGGTTGCCATGGGCCAGAATCGACTCAACGGCAGACATTAGCCATTGACAATTCTACAACTAAAAATACTGGAACCACATCTGATACAGTGGGCCCTTGGTGTTCACTAGGCTCTGGTTCCAGGATATCTCATGGATACCAAAATCCCTGGATGCTTAAGTCCAATTATATACAATGGTGTACTAAAATGGTGTTCCTTATATAAAATAGGAGAAGAATCAAAGTTTGATTTTTGGTGTGTGTGTGTGTGTGTGTGTGTGTGTGTGTGAATATATTCCAAGATATATTTCAAGCTATGGATGGTTGAATCTGTGAATGCAGAATCTGTGGATATAGTGGGAGGGAACTGTATGTTCATTCAGAATTCTTTACAAAGGTAGATGGAGAGGACAACACTAGTAAATCTCTTCCCTGGTTGGATGTTGTAATTGTCATCTACAACGCTACATTTTTGCTCTCCTGCTCCTTTTAAGGAGAATCTGAGGATAGCTTGAAATAGTCAGAGGTGAAAAAAGCAACCCACAAAATAGTTAAAAGTAGGTCATGAAGAATCCTGCTTTAGACAAGACCTGCCTTATTTCAGTGAAGGTCCAAATACTTCCTAATCATCCTGTTTCAATTCATTTTTTGGGCTTTGACTTAAGCAAATCCATCCTCCAAATAGCAAGTCCTGAGCAATGAAACATTAGAGTTCAGCTTCATCCTGGGATGCATAAATGCCAACAATCAATCCTCAGATTAGGTTGCTGGGTTATAAGATTCTGAGGGGTGAAACATATGGGCAAAATAAAGTGGCTTCCAGTTGCTTTGAAGGTGGTGTGTTTATATGCTGCACAGCTCCCAAGTGGGTGGAAACCAAAACAAAGCCTACTCTGGGGCTAAAAACCACTGCAAAAAGGAGCCCAGATAAGATCAGTAAATGCACATCTTCATGCTTGTGTATAAACAACCTGGTGCCAGTGTGGGGTTGTGACAAAGGAAACAAATCCAGTGGATGTAATTACAACATACAAAAACCAGACAGTCTAATGGGGGGGGGGGGGAGGGGGGGAAGGGGGCTGAAGGGGGCAAGGTGTGCCTTGCACACCAATGTATTGTACAGACAGAGCATCACACGCATGACTGTGTGGCCATTCAAAGGGGCAACCTTGCAATGAGATGTCATCTGGGTAGATGAGAGAGGTACTTGGAGGTTGTAGGCAGTGTGTTTGTGCCACAGTATGCATGCATGGTGGGGAGGCAACAAAATAAAATTACCTAGTGGTGAGGCTTGATGCTGGGTCTATCTGTCAGTATTTTGGCCTGCCTTTGGAGTGGCCATGTGGACAGTGGGATTTCAACCCGCTCTTGGGGGGGGGGGTGAAGCAGGATTGAACCACTTTTTCCTGCCCGTTTGCTTTGGCCTCTAAAAACTCAGTGCTTGATACCTAGTTCTTTAGTACATGGTCCGTATAGTCCAGCTCACTCTTCGAAGGCTGCATTTAATGTTTTATTTCTATTTTTTGTTTTCTTTCTATTTTTAATGGCAGCAACACATTGGAATTAACATTGCCCCCATCCAAATAAGCATTGTGTGTTTTACTGCAGTTTTACTGATTAAAATGTCTGCTTAGTTAAAATTCCCATTTATGATCAGTCATTGTAAGCTACTGTTGACAAATCTCCCAATAGAAGCTTTTCAATGTTTAGAATACTGTAATCTATTATAAATCTTCTAGAAAAGTTCAAGAGAAGACAAAGCCAAGTATGCTTTTTAATTGAAACAATATTTCTAATTTTGGGTATGGGGCATTAACAACATTAATTCTTTCATATTTTGTTATCATCTGGTGATGAATTTCCACACAGCATTATTTGGTGATACAATAAATTTCTTATTTGTAGGAAAGAAATTTATCCACATAACTGAATTTATGAATTGGAATGACTACACTGATTCTGATTGTTAATTCTACTTTCATGAATATTTAAATTTATTCTTAAACAGATGAGTCGCCCTCATCTAAAATGCTTGGGACCAAAAGTATTTTGGATTTTGGATGATTTTGGACCTTGGAATACATGCATTTGCATATACATACATAATGACATATCTTGGAGATGGGACCCAAGTATAAGCACAAAATTCATTTCATGTTTCGTATACACCTTATATACATATGCTGGTAATTTTATGCAGCACTTTCAATAATTTTGTGCATAAAACAAATGTTGTGTACCTTGAACCATCAGAAAGCAAAGGTGTCATTATCTACGCCACCCTTAAAAAAGGATTTGTTTCTTAGAATATTTTGGATTTCAGAATTCCAAATAAGGGAGACTCAAGCTGTTTAGGATTTAGAAGACCAAATTGTAACTTTTTAAAAATGTGTTTTATTCTTTTAACAACTAGTTGGTTTAATATTGTAATACAAATAAATATAATAATGGTAATAACAACAACTTGGCTGTACATTTTGGCTTTTGAAATAGTGTCGAATGATAAAAGGTTGTCCTGAGAATAACCTTAGGAATTTTTATTTTTAGCTGTTCCCCTGCTGCTTTAATTTTGTCAATAGTCCTACTGAAACAGGTGGGAGTTCCCACTTCACTTCTTTAGTCGGAGGGATTGATGGTTTTTTGCCATCTATCAGCTGATCTTATCAGTTTGAGGTCCCTTTCATCACTATATGTTTGTCTAGGCTCCCAGATTGTGAACCACAGTAAAATACAAACAGCAACACTCCACCTAAGGAATCTTTAAATATATATATAATATTTTCAAACTGTCAATGGTTAGATCTAGGGATAAAGAATCTGTGGATACATAAGGCCAATTGTTCCTTAGGGAGGAGCATAAACTTTGCAGTGCCCAAGCCAATTATACACATTAAATTACATTGCATCATACATCTGGGGTGTCCTAACCAATATACCATCTATGGAGGAAGCACACAGGTAAATGAGGAGGTTATATCCCCTAACACTGCTACTTTGTGTTGAAGCATCCATACACACATATGCATGAAAGGCATCATCTTATTCATAGTAGGCATATTTCTATTTAGTTAAAGACTAGCCTGTTTGACAGCAGAGGTTTTCTCTCATCAGCATTGCCTGGGTCTTATCATCTAGAAAAAGTGTTATCAACATCAGAGCTGTTAAGAAACATCTGTCTTCATACTTGAGAGATTGATCATTGGCTTTTGTTTCTCCTTAGGCCTTTTTAAAAATCTTTTTCAGCATTATGTTGTCTCTCTCTTAGGTTACCCTCTTCTGTTATGGGCTACTATAATCATACACTAAAAACAGGAAATTCTAAATAAATTTTCTAATAAATCAACACTCTTCAGAAACTGCAATTTATTGTTTCAGATTTGAGCAAGAAGACTCATTTTGTTCAAAGGTCCACAATAATAATATAATAAATAATTTTTTTAGGTTAATAATAATAATAATTTCTATCCCGCTTTTTGCCAGGCAATCAAAGCGGCATACAACAAGCTAAAATACATCCATATATACATAGTACCCCCTTAAAACAAGATTAAACAATATAAGATTTAAACTAAGATGCTAAAATCCAATTAATCCAAATGCTAACTATAGGCAGAGTTCGATAAATGGGAAGTCTTATTCGTGGCTGACTATTTTATTCCGGGAAGGCCTGCCAGAAGAGATCTGTCTTAATGGCTTTTTTGAAGCTCTCTAGATTGGTAATTTGACGGATCTTGTCCGGCAGGCCATTCCATAAATTGGGAGCAGCTGCAGAAAATGTCCTCTGGGAGGTTGCCGTCAATCTGGTCTTTAAGGGCTGTAGCAGATACCTCCCAAAGGACCTGAGTGTACGGGGCGGATTGTATGGAAGCAGGCGATCCCTTAGATAGGTTGGGCCCAAGCCATGTACAGCTTTAAAGGTGATAACCAACACCTTGTACTGTGCCCGGAAACTAATAGGCAGCCAGTGGAATGACTTCAATATTGGTGTTATATGGTCACTCCATGCTGTTCCTGTGACCAACCTGGCTGCCATATTATGTACCAACTGGAGTTTCCGGACTAGGCACAAGGGTAGCCCCATATAGAGCGCATTACAGAAATCAAGTCTTGAGGTTACCAGTGCATGTAATATGGTTTCGAAGTCACCCCGCTCCAGGAAAGGTGTATCAGCCAAAGCTGATAACAGGTGCACTTGAACATCGCATTCACCTGATTCCTCATCTGAAGGAATGGGTCAAGGAGCACCCTCTAGGACTGGAGGTTGCCGCCCAATACCTGGTTTGAGGGCCCCTATTGTAAGTACACCCATTTTGTCTGGATTCAACTTGAGCTGTTTTCCCTCATCCAATCCATTACTGCCTGAAGACACTGGTAGAGGGGAGAGATGCCATCTGTCATTGTCGCTGATAACTGGGACATGGAGAAATATATTTGGGGGTCATCAGCATACTGATAACACCCAGCCCCATATCCACGGATGATTTCTCCCAGCAGCTTCATATAAATTTTAAATAGCATTGGGGACAGGATGGCACCTTGAGGGACACCAAAATTAAGCTCTGTTTTTTAAGAGCAACTGTCCCCGAGCATCCCCCTCTGGAACCTGCCCAAGAGGAAGGAGTGGAAACACTGCAACGCAGTGCCTCCAAATCCTAACTCTCTGAGGTGCTCCAAGAGGATGCCATGGTCTATTGTATCAAATGCTGCTGAGACATCTAGAAGCACGAACAGGGTCACGCTCCCGCTGTCAATGCCTAGATGAAGGTCATCAATTAGAGCGCCTATGGCAGTCTCCACCCCATACCTGGTCCTGAAGCCTGTTTGAAATGGATCAAGAAAATCAGCTTCATCCAAGACCACTTGGAGCTGAAGAGCAACTGCCCTCTCGATCACCTTGCTCAAAAATGGTGATGAGAAGCAGGCCTATAATTTTTCATGTCCAGGGGGTCAAGGGAGGGTTTTTCCAAGAGCGGTCTAATGATCTCTTCTTTCAAAGAAGATGGTATATAGCCCTCCCCAAGGGAAGCATTGATGATATGTCTAAGAAGTGCCATCAATGCCTCATCCCCCTGGACAGCCAGCCATGATGGGCAGGGATCAAGAGGGCATGTTGTCTTTTTTACCTTTCCAAGGATCTTGTCCATGTCATCAGTACTCACTAGCTCAAATTGATCCAGTTTAATCTCATAAATGGGTTTACTGGACACCTCATTAGTTGATTTTGCTTCAACACTGGTGTCCAAAAGGGCTCTTATTTGAGAGATTTTGTCTGCAAAGTAGTTGTTGAAAGTGTTGCAGCAGGCTTTTGTTGGGTTAAGTAGAGGGTTCTGGGTAGATGGCATCACTGTCAGTTCCCACACCACCCTAAACAGCTCTGCCGGACGGGACTTTGCAGACGCAATACGAGCAGATGAGGAGGATCTCTTTGCTGCTTTAATTGCCTCTCCTTAAGAACAAAGGAATTTCTTATGGTGAGTTCTATCAGATAAGAGTCCAGATTTGCTCCAATCACGCTCTAGTCATTGTCCCACCCGCTTCATATTCTTCAGCTCTCTGGTATACCAGGGCTTCCGATTTGAAGTGGGTTGGAAAGGACGCTCAGGAGTGATTGTGTCAATAGCCATAATAAGATCGATGCTCCACATGTTCAATAAGGCTTCATCAGAATCACCGGCATTAACAACCATCAAATCCTCTAGAGTTTTCTGGAATCCAATTGGTTCCATTAGCTTTTGAGGGCAGACCATTCTAATGGGTCCTCCACCACCGAGGGAGCAGACAGAGGCTCTTAGTTCTGCCCTGACCAAGAAATGATCCGCCCATGACAAGGCTCTGTCCTATATGCAGCCAGACTATTAACCTGGGGTAGATTAAAGAGACCACACTATGCTTCTATTAAAACAGATCTACTGGCTGACAGCTTGCTTCCAGGCACGATTCAAAGTGCTGGTTATGACCTATAAAGCCCCATATGCCTAAGGTCCAGGCTATCTGGCAGACTATCTTCCTGTATGAGCTGGCCCTGTCACCAGGATCTTCAGTGGAGGCCCTTCTCTGAGTCCCACCACAAGCAAAATTGGTGGGGACACAAAAGAGTGCCTTCTCAGTGGCTGCCTTTGGACTCTGGAACTCCCTTTCCAGGAAGATCAGAATGGCCCCTTCCTTGTTGGCCTCCTGTCATTGTGCTAAAATCTTTTTAATCAGGCTTTTAAAATATTTTTTAAAGAATGGGCTAGGTGGCGCTGTATTGTTTTAAACTGAATTGTTTTAAATAGCTTTTTTACTTTTTAAAATTGCTTTTTATTCTTTCAACTGCAGGTTTGAATTGTTTTAATACTATGAATATTTTAATTCTATTTTAATGTTCACTTTTGGTATGTTTTTAATTGTATTATTCTTTTAAATTGTAAGCTGCTTTGAATCCCAATTTTAGGAGAAAAGTGGGATACATAATAATAATAATAATAATAATAATAATAATAATAATAATAGATATGAAAGAAAGGCTGGATTCATTCTACATTTCCTGATTACTTCTAATTTCTGCCAAAGATTACTACAATTATGGAGGCAGAGTGCCATGGACAGACCTGTGGAATGATGCTATGTCATAACAAATTTTGTTATGCACAAAGTTTCAGTTTATGCAGCCTGAGGATGTGGATAGGATTCTTGGAGAAGTGAGGGCCACCATATGCATACTGGATCCTTGCCCTTCCTGGCTTCTGACATCAGCTAGAGGTGGACTGGCCAAATGGGTAAAGGGAGTGGTGAATGCTTCACTGCAGCAAGGCAAATTTCCACCCTGCCTAAAGGAGGCTGTGGAGAAGCCATTACTGAAAAAGACCTCCCAGATCTTTCTAGATAACTATCAGCCAGTGTCTAACATTCCATTCTTGGGCAAGGTTCTGGAGCGATGGTGGTCTCCCAGCTCCATGAATTTCTGGATGAAATGGATTATCTAGAGCCATTTCAATCTGGCTTCAGGCCTGGCTAGACAGCTTTGGTTGCGTTAGTGGATGACATCCACAGAAAACTGGACAGGGGGAGTGTATCCCTGTTGGTCTGCTAGATCTCTCAGTGGCTTTCGCTACAATTGACTATGGTATCCTTTTGAACCACCTTTCTGGGATGGGACTTGGGGCCACTGCTATGCAGTGGTTCGGGTCTTTTTTGGAGGGGCGAACTAAGAAGGTGACATTGGGGGACTCCTGTTTGACTCCTTGGCCATTAGCCTGTGGGGTCCCTCAGGGTTCTGTTTTTCCTCCCATGTTGTTCAATATCTACATCAAACTGCTGGGAGAGGTCATCTGGAGTTTTAGGGTGCAATGTGATCAGTTTGCAGATGACACCCAACTCTAGTTCTCCTTTCCACCTGCTTCTAAGAAAGCTATCTTGGTACTGAACCAGTGTTTGTGGTCAGTAATAGACTAGATGAGGGCAGACAAATTGAAGGTTAATCCAGACAAGACAGAGGTGTTGCTAGTCAGTTTGTAAGGCAGATCAGGGAATTGGGGCTGTGCCTGAGCTGAATGGGGTTACACTCCTCCTGAGGTCTCAGGCTCAGCTTGGGTGTGCTGCTGGACTCCACTCTGAGCCTGGATGCCCAGGGTTCAGCAATGGCCAGGAGTGCATTTGTACAATTAAAACTAGTGCATCAACTGCACCCATTCCTTGTCAGATCTGACTACTGTAATGCACTCTACGTGGGACTGCCTTTGGAAACTGTTTGGAAACTTCAGCAGGTCCAAAATGCCATGGTTAGAATGCTGACTGGAGCCATTTATAGCGAGCGTATAACTCCTGTATTGAAACAACTTCACTGGCTACTGATTTGTTTCCCATCCAAGTACTAATCAGGCCCGACCCTGCTTAGCTTCTGAGATCAGACGAGATCGGGTGTGTTCAGGGTGGTATGGCTGTAGGCCTGATTTGTTTCCAAGCGCAATTCAAAGTGCTGGTCATGACCTATAAATACCTACACGGCTTAGGTCCAGACTATTTGAGAGACTGTATCTCCTCATAGGAACCACCTAGAGCCCTATGATCCTCAAGAAAAGGCTTTGTCTTGGTCCCACCACCATCCCATTTGGTGAGGACACAAGAGAGAGCCTTCTCAGTGGCTGTTCCCACCCTGTGGAACTCCCTTCCATGGGAGGCTAGACTGGCTTCCTCCCTGCTGGCCTTTTGCCCACAAGCAAAGACATTTTTGTCCAAGCAAGTTTTTAAAATCATGCAGGCCTAGTTTTATTGGGGATAGGGGGTTGGTTTAGATTATTTTTAACCTTGTATGTTTTAAATTTTGTATAACGTATTTTTAATTTTATTTTTACTCTTTTAATTGGATTATTTTGATTATTTTTAAAGTGTTGTTTTAATGTGTGTGGGGTGTTGTGAGCTGCCTTGGGTCCCAACTTGGGAGAAAGGCAAGATATAAAAATAAAATAAATAAAGGAATGAATGAATGAATGAATAAAATATAGCAGAACTTGTAAAATATTTCCTCCTCACTGCACCACCCCATACTCATATCTCCCAAATTGTGGAGGATGGCTGAGACCACTCCACTTAGTTTTTAGGGAGCACCAAAGGTTTATATCATGGGAGAAGGAAAGATAACTTCCAGCATGCTGGCACTGCAACACCAGTGTGCTATACTTTGATTTGTTACCTCATATAAGCCAGGGATTTCCTCTGCCAGTTCTTGTGAACTATAGGTGTGCCCACCTGGGCACTCATCAGCTTTAAACAGGAGAGACAGCTCCTTCAGTTTCTTGAAAGTACTTATACAGATAATTTGGAGTTTCTGACTAATGAGGAGAGCTATCAGTCGAGGGGGATCTCTCCCCAAATAAGAGGCACTGTTCATGCCTGGAAACTTTTACCACACACTGTGGTGTGAACCATAAGTGGTAGTCAGGTTGCATTTCAGATGTTCTTGGACTGCTACTCCCAGCATCCCTAACTGTTAGGTTTCTTAGCTTGGGTAGTCCAACCACATCTGGAGGGCTGCATGAGTTCCACATTCAGTCTAAACTGACATATTTGCTGAATGCTGTAAAAATATAGTAATATAATTACTGTTGGACTGGATGGCCCTTGTGGTCTCTTCCAACTCTATGATTCTATATTACTCTCCATTCTGACTGTCTTTACATAATACACAAGAGACAAAAATCTGGCACATACGTATCTTTGTAGAGATGTGGGAGTAAGTGGCAAGGCTATACCTGTTGAATTTCTTTGTACCATACAGCCATTACAGATTAAAAGGGGAAAACCCAGATGAAATGGTTCTGTTGAAAATTTGCTACTAAAATGGATCACAGTGGTTGTTCTTTCAAAATCTTTCTCCTCACTGAGGAGTGCAACAAATTAGCACACCCTTTTACACTGCGCAATGGCACACATACCTTGCATTCCTAGCCACACTCCTTTGTAACAATCTCTCATTAGTTGATAAAGTGCAGTTGTTAGAGACACTTTCTGCACCTTTAGCTCCTTTGTCTTCAATCACTACCATGTGTGGCATTTCAAAAAGTCAAGTGGGGAGGATTAGACTCAGCTGGGAAAGAAAAATATCTCTGCAAAGATAACAAACACCAATCAGAATGGGAAGCACATTTAGAAAGGCAGAAATCACTCTCTTTCCCTGGTTAAGTTTTTGCATCAAGAATAAAAGCAGACTTAACTGCAGACTCTCCCAGCAAGCAAGCAACTGGTTATTCAGCCTTTTTACATTAAGATTTTCCTAATGCTGAAATGGAAAATAACTTTTTATATTCATTTGTAAAATTTCTAAGCTGAATGCCGATTCTAACATAAAGAATACTAGTATATTGTTATTATTGCAACATGCTGCCTCTTTCCTAGTTTGGAATGCAAGACAGCTTGCAACAGATAAACAAATATAGTTAAGTAATAAAACGTGGAAAAGCAATTAAACTATCATAAACTGAAGCCAGTTAAACATATTAAAACATCAACAGCAACAAATAAAAGTCCATCACATTATGCAAGGTCTGTTTAGCCTGAAAAATCAATTTCCAGAGACTTTCAGGAATAAAAACAGTTTTTAACAGCTTGTAGAAAAGCACAAAGGAAAGTACCGGTCTCTATGGGAAGCCCCAGAGCTTAGAAGTAGCACCAGAGAAGGCCCATTTTCTATGTTCCCACCAAATGTACATGTGAACTTGGTGGCACAGAAAGCAGGACAAGTCTCAAAATGTGGACAGGTTTGCATAGGAGAGTATGATTCTTCGGATAACCTGGACGTAAACTGTATAAAGCTTTATTGGTTGACACCAGTATTTTGAATTATGTCTGGAAATGGATGGGCACCTAGTGGAGCTGCTGCAACAAAGGTGTCATGTGCCCTCTGCTGCCAGCTGAGTGAACATTCTGGCTGCAGCTCTTTGGACCAGCTGAAATTTCTGAACATTTTAAAGGAAGCCCACATAGAGTGTGAATAAACACATGGGGAATTTCTAGCTCCCTATTTGAGACTTTAGAACACACACACACATTTTCTTTTGTTTTTGCAGACTGGAAGTGTAAAGTGAAGTACCAGGAGAAAAAGGGCAGTGGGGTTGCAGTGTGTGTGCAGTGGTGAATGTGTGCTTGTAACAGACAGGTCCAAGGTTTAATGAATCGGGAAGGCCTCCATCTAGATGGGTGTTGAACTACAAGTTTCCCAAGCACTAGCCAGCCTAGCTAATGATGAGGAATACTGGAAGGTGCAATCTAATATTATCTGAAGTATGGCTGAATTCCCATTCCTGTTCTAGTGAATGAGGAACTGTGGAATGGCAGATTGTGGGAAGAAAGAAACCTGTTTTGTGGTGTATGTGTATTTTCATTTCCTTTTTTTGGTAGGGTTTTTTTTTTTTTTGGTGGTTTGTTTTTTGCTTTATTCTTGTTTTATCCTTTGGGTCTCCAGATAAGGTTGGTTAAAAGATCTTATAATCCTTCTACTATGAAGCCTACATTTAACAGAACTTCTTGCAGTGTATATCCTGCAGAACATGTATATGTGTGTGGAGAGAAGGGAGTAACATGTACAACTTTCTGGAGCCCTGAAAAGGGACATGTGTGAGGAGTGATGCAGAAACTGCAGTGATTTGCTGCATGCCATCTTAAGTGCATAGAATGTAGCATTCAGGAGTATTTCCAAATTTTAAACATGTCCATAGAGAGTGTGGAACCAGGATAAAGTTAACATTTCAGCCTGGTAATTTATGTTATCAATAGATTTCTCTTATGAAAGTTTGTAATATCAGACTTTTCTTACAGCTTTTTGTCATATGTAGCCATTGAATTCCTGTTCCCATCTGACTATTGTCAACAGTTATGACAGCTTGTGGCGTAAGACAGTTTCCAGGCAAAATGCAAAGTGTTGGCTATTACTTTTAAAGACCTACATGGTTTGGGTCCAGGTTATCTTCAGGATAGCTTCCTCTCTTATAATTCACCCTGTACACTCAGGTCCTCTGGTGGATATTTAATCCAGTCATCCAGGACTAGATTGGCAAGTGTCAGCAAGAGGACTTTTTTCTTCAGCTGCCCCTACATTGAGGAATGAGCTGTCAGAAGAGACTCAACAGCTGAGCATGCTGTTTGAATTTAAAAGCACATTGAAGACTGTTCTCTTCCAGCAGACTTATCCAGATGATTTTTGAATTGTGAATTTTAAATGATGAATTTTAGATATGGATTGTTTTAATATATGCACATCTTATTTGTCCTTTTAGATTAATGTGTGTTTTAACCAATGTGTTTTAACTGATGTTGTTTGTTAATTATTGGTGTTCCCCACCTCTATCCATGGGGAGAGGTGAGTAAGAAATAAATGTTGTTGTTGTTGTTATATCCAGATGAAAGTAATCCTCCCATTTTCTCTGTTGTTTAGTATTGACTCCATGTGGCCCACAGATAAACATATCATAGTGAGCAAAGTTCTTGTTATACTAGACAACATTGAAACCAAACCAGTTTGTCTGTCTGTTTTTTCAGGAATCTGTTATTCTGGTGCTGGAATATCCTCATGTGACCCAGGGCAGCTCTCATCACATGCATCCCCACTGTGTGCAACTACCACTGGAATAGTCACTCCCTTTGAGGTCAGACATGTGTCCAGCATTGACCACATGGCTAAGCATTACATTGTGACATCAGAGGGAGCAACTCACACTAGTGGTGCCAGTGCCAAGTGACATGACAGGTGTGTATGTATAGACAGATGCTTCCAATTGTTGCAAAGTACTTTCCTGCAAAATCTGGAGCAAAAGATGAGTTATTTTATACTGCTTAAAGGGAAGGAAAAGGTAGATTTAGTATAGGATTGGCCTTCAATCATGAAGGCAGTCTGCATTTGAATTTGGGATATGGCCCTGCATCATGTGGACATGTTACCATGAGGATGGAGAAACCAGTTTAATTGGCCCATGTAGACATGTCCTACGTCCAAATTGCAATTGCTGGTCTCAATTAGATCATTAAATCAGTTTCTGAATAGTATGTCAACACTGATATAAGTGCTATTGTTTTAATGTGTCTACTCCCATTGAGATGAACAATTGGACTGAGGTCTCAATCTCTCCCTCTCCAAAATACTAATGACAGTCACCTAAACGGAACATTGGCATTGATATAATTTGGTATTTCTACTAAAATTCAACTGTTTCAGCTAGAAGGGAGAGAATCAACCATGAACAGTCTCTTAGCAACAGCACAGGCACACCTGTTTCACCACTGACCAGCTGCTAATGCTGTACATTATTTAGAGAGAAACTCATGTTAATTATCAAGAGAGAAGCCAGTATAAAGAAAACGGATCACCACAGTCTTGGCAAATGCTTCTCTGTTAAAATATTTAGAAAGGCATTTGCATTTTATAAATTTAACTTAGGATCCTAATTTAAGGGGAAAAAACTTAAAACTTCCAGAATATAGCAATCCAATTATTATTTAGTTATTGGTCTAGCTTTAAAATGAAAAATGTGAGAAGACCATAGTAAAACATTTGCATTTGGTGACACATAAGCTTAAATGTAGACGTACTACATAGTGTCTATTATAGGATACCCTATAGTGTTTGAATAACATTGTCTTGTTTTTGTGATAACGATATGGTCAAACAGGGCTGGAGAAGATGTGTCCCTCCAGATATTGTTGGACTGCAGTTTTCATCACTCCCTGCCATCCTGGCACATGGTGAAGTTTAATGGCAACAGTAGTACATTGATATTTGGAGAGTCATAATTTCCTCAGCTCTGGTAAAAGGTGAATTGAAGATTGGCATTTATGGTGAATGTGTTTCAGTAATGCCACTTCATGCCACTTAATCACCTATGGAGCAGAGCTACATAAATCAGGGAAGTTACCCTTGCCACTCAAGAGTTAGAGAGGTCTCCAAATATCTGGAACATGTGGATGTATTTTCTGTTGATCAATAAAGGTTATTAACACAATGTCAGCATTTTTTCTTTTTTATAGATCTAGAACCTGCTGGATCCCAAAGTAAGTGCCATTGTTTCAATGGATCTACTCTAGCTGGAATGAGCAATTGGACTGAAGCCCCTATCCCCCTCTCCAAAACTTCTTGTTTCAGGGGTATAAAAAAAGACATAGGCTGACATCATGTTAATGGCCAGTATCTTTATTGGCTAACCAAAATGCAGAAAATGTATTATGCAAGCTTTCAGTGATTCACTGGCTTCTTCATCAGGTAAAGATGTAAAAAATCATACAGATGGGGAAAAACAGTGAAGCTGTTAAGGTCACATTCTGCCTCTGTTATCAAGTTCAGATGATACTGAAGGATTTCAGTGCAGAAAAAGGTCATTCCTTCTTGGTCATGTGAGGACTAGAGGCAAAAGGCTATAGAAACAGGCAGTAAAATTTCAACTCCATTAGAAGCAGAAAAGTAACTTCTCCTGAGATCCAGCTATCACTGTCCCATGTGAAGCTAACTGCTCCTTTCTTAGGGAGAGAATATTGAATTTCCTAATGAGTCTCTGTATTGTTACTTTGGAAAAAATGTTTACATGCTATATTTGAAGTCACAATTTTGCTGCAATAGGGAAAACTGTTCTTGTTATTTCTTTTCTTGTTCCCATTCTTGTGTTGTGTCACTGGAATGACGTTGAGGGAGGATTTGTAGAGGCTGAACCTAGAAAAAGGGCAGTCTTCTGGCTTTTATAGTCATGGAAAACTTGAAAACAAAACATCTTTGTTGCAGGTTCTTGTGATATCCCAAGAATGAGGCAAGCAATAGTGAATATGGGTAGAAAGGGGATTTAATTCTAACCTGATGATATAGCAATCAAGATTTGGGACATTGGCACTCTTTTTCCTGCCTTGCAAATGCATGCATCCTCTACCTTTCTTCCCAGTCTTCTCTCCTTTCATCTTGAGTTTTTGTGTTCCAAGTTGCAAAAGCACAACACAAGCTGGCCAGAAAGCCCCAGTGCACATAATGGGCAGATATTGGTTGCCAAGTTTTAAAGTCATGACCACATATAAAATATTTTTCTCCACTTGTTTTAAAATTTGTCTTCCTGCCTGGAGACCTAAGAAAAGTTAGCAGTTATTTGGAACTTTAGCTGTTGTCCTCAGATCTTGCAAAAGGCTGCTTCCCCGTGGCCTAGAAAGGGGTGTCCTTGGGGCTTCATGCCCCAAGGACACCCGATGGCAGCGGGGAGGAGGAGAAAGGGGCCACTTGGCCCCTTACTCCTCTGCGTCACTGGGCACAGCCATGTAAAGGCTGCGCCCAGTGATGCAAACCCCGAAGGAGCTCCGAAACGGAGCTCCTTCCAGGGTCGCGGAAAGGGAACTCTAGGCGCCCTGTCGCAGCCCCTGTCGCCTTGTTTGGAGGTGGCGCGGTCGTGACGTAGTGATGGCGGCGGCCATGTGGAACGGCCGCCGCCATTTTCTATGCACAGAGCGCGTACTAGGGTTAGGGGAGTGCGGAAGCACCGCCCCTTCCTAACCCTAGTACGTGCTCGTCGCATACTTTAAGACCCGTTTGTAATAGGCCACAGAATCTGTTCTTCTTTTATTGCAAGTGACAAGTATGAAATAAATCTGAAGATACTTTGATTAATGGATAGGTCATCCCATGCTGCCTAGGAAGAACAATGGCTTCGTTGGTTTAAAATATTGCCATGCTTACAATGAAGTGGGAAAGTGAGGTCATAGTTTTCAGTCACACACAGGAGAGCGTGTTCCATTAGCCTGAAATGGACTAAAGTGATTTATTGTAAATTTGTATTATTATTTGAGTTTTAGCTTAATGTAAGAGACAGCAAGCTGATGAGCTTCCAGAGAAAAATGGTTGATTCACTGGACTATTTTTACCCAATATCTTTCAACAAACATCAGTGGCAAAGCTTTTAACATATAAATAGAGTTCACGTAAATAACCATTGTTTGTCTAATTACATAACCTTATTCTCTGTGTTTATTATAGGAAAAAACAATCTTTAAGGTGTTTTAATATATCTTCTGGTCACACTTCTTGCCCTCTCCTCTTTCCCAATCTTTCATTAAAAAGATATTGGAAATTGTCAGATCTGACTATGGTGACACATGCTTCAATTATATTCTGTTTAGAGTACTGTAACACACTCTACGTAAGATTGCCGTTGCAAAATGTTCAGAAACTTCAGTGGATCTGAAATTTTTATGGTCAAAATGTCAACCACAGGTGGTTACAGAGAACATATTACTCCCATGTTCCAAAGGTGTCACTGTTTACCAGTATCTTCCAATCCAAAGTGCTGCGTATGGTCACTAAAACCCTATAAAGCTTTTGTCCAGACTATGTAATAGACTCTATCTCTGATTTTAGGATCCTTGGAATGGGCTTTTCCTTGGTCCCACCATGGTCACTGACACTTCAGGTAGTGACATGAGAGAAAAACTTCTCACTGGCTGCTCCCAGGCTTTGGAATTTCCCCGTATAAGATGCTAGGTTAGACTTCCTCTTATCTCTTTCTGCTAGTAGACAAAGAGCTTTGTATTTAAACAGTCCTCTTACTGTTAACTGGTCATGGCAAAAAGTCTTTTAATAGTTACTGCTGTATATTATCTCCATTGTTATCTTCTAATCAGTTTCTTTAAAAAAATCTTTTAACTATTTTTTTAAAGAAAACACTTCCTTGTATTGATCATCTTAATTAAAGAGGGATTGCTTAACTATCACATTAAATTAATAATAATAATAATAATAATAATAATAATAATAATAATAACATCAACAACAAGATATTCTGCATATACTTATGTTTTTTTCCTAAGGGGCTGCACCCTAAGTGAGGGCACGATGCTGCCCCTTTCCTAGCTAGATTGGGGCCACAGCAGTATTTATAATTCTCTGCTAGAGAACATTAGTGTCTAATCAAACTACAAATCCCAGGATGCCATAGAATGTGGTTATGGCTGTTAAAGTGGTATCAGAGCACTCTAATTCTGTATTGGGATATAGGACTTTGTTATTTGGTATCTGGACAAATCAGCCACATTTTTCTAATGTGTTTGTGGGGGGGGGTATGCACATTTGTGTGTGTATACTGGTTGATATCCATCCATCATTTTTCACCCAGCTCTCTCAGTAGCTAATTTGCCACATCCTGCTAAAGCTAGTAATAAGCCTTCTACTGTTGCTTTCCACCTAATCCTAAAAAGTTGCTAATGAGAGATGGAATAAAAGTACCAGCTGAAAATTCTGGATGACATTATTTGAAGCATTTAATTACTTGTGCATATCTGTGCAAAACAACAACATTAAAAAAGATAAAACAGATCATATTAAACAAACAAACAAACATGATATTCTATGAGTGTCATACCTGTGACTGTATTCCAGCACCCTGGATGCAACATGCAATACACAGGGGAAAACAACAACAACAGTTTTCACACAAGATCTACAAAACACAACTCAGTGATCACCATGAAAAGGTTGGAACAACTTGTTGCTAAACATTTCAGTTCTTATGGCCCTAATCTTTCCAGTATGGCTATTTTTTGATTAGAGAAACCTTCTGATTCAACCATGCTGGACAAAAGAGAAAACTCCTAAATCTACATGTTAGATGCCTTAATGCTATATGTCTGTAATCTGGATGACAATATCAACATCTTTTGAAATGAATGTCTGGACCTTGGGGATTCTGTAACTGCCATGGGATGTTATGTATCTCATCCAAGGAAGGCACAGACTAAAATGTTGTGTGGTATATATATGTGTGTGAGTGTGTGTGTATGTTTCAATAATTTCATTGAATCATATTCAAATTGTATCTATCTACTATCTTTCTTGGGATGCAGATTGTATCCAAAAACAGTGCTGTATGTTGCTTTTTTCCCAGGTATCTCTCTCTTTCTCTTTCTAACACACACTGAAAATGAATAAATATTGGCCCACAAAAACAGACTGTGAGTTCAGTTTAAAACTCACCAGATGGCATTCAAAATGGCACACTGTCATATCAGACATCATAATTAAGTTCCATAAGGTGTCGATTCCACATCGATTCATCTGCCTTGCCCATGGGAATTTTCCTGTCCAGGGGATAATATGCCAATTGTATAAAATAATATGACTTACTGGCTGTGAACCAGACTTTCACCCATGGAATTCATATTGGTAGATTGAAAAAAAATAGAGATTCATGTGGGTCCAGTGAGTGAAAAGATCACTTAAATTTTACAATGGACAATGCAAGTGTTATGCATTCATAATTTTTGTGCACTTGTTTCAATCTTAGCTCATTGTATTTTTCACATTAAAAAAAAATCCAGTTAACAACTGATTATTTCCTAGTCATTATCAAAAGGAAATGCATTATGTATTTTCTTGCCAGCATTTGTTGCTGTTACTGTCATCTTTGAGAGCCAGTGTGGCGTAGTGGTTTGAGTGTTGAACTATGGCGGGTTACACACCGCCATTTAGTACGTATTCTATACGTACTAGGGTTAGGAAGGGGCGGTGCTTCCGCACCCCCTAACCCTAGTACGTATAGAATACGTACAAGATAGCAGCGCCCTGTTCATACGGGTGCCGCCATCTTTATGTATCGGACGCTGTGCGCCCGGACGTCGCGAGTCCGCCCCAGGCGCCTTGCGACGTCATAGAGGCACCGCAAAAAGAAGCTCCAAAATGGAGCTTCTTTTTTGCTCCGCGCGGGAGCCGTGCAGTGTGGCTGCTGCGGCTCCCTCACAGAGCAAATGGCGCCGGCGGAAGACCACCTCAAAGCGGTCTATAACTCGCCTATGACTCTGAAGACCAGGCTTTGAATAAAGATTCAAAGCCATAGAAACCCACTGGCTGACTTGGGCAAGTCACACTCTCTCACCCTCAGAGGAAGGCCTTTGCAGGGAAGGCAAACCCCCTCTGAACAAATCTTGCCAAGAAAACCATATGACAGGGTCGCATGAAGGTCAGCACAGATTGGAAATGACCTGAAGGCATAAAACAACAACATAAACAAATCCTGTCATCTTTAAAATCATCCTAGGTTACAGGATGTAACAGCTAGTTTTGTTTATAATGATTTCTTCTAGCACAGTGTCAAAACAGGCATAAGTGAAGTGAGTTATGCAGAGGTATAAGCCCCAGTGAACTCAATAAGATTTACCTTTGTGATCAAGTGTACATACGAATTGTGGTGTAGGACAACTAGGAAACCAAAGGAAACTTGAGTCATTGTGGGTGTTGTATAAGAACTGGTCACAACTAGTGTGATTTTTTATTTCTCTGGCCCTTTTGCAAGCTCTTTATTTGTATAAGAGTCCTGGTGGCACAGTGGTTAAAATGCCTGTACTGCAGCCACTCATTCACAAACCATAAGGTTACAAGTTCAATACTAGCAAAAAGGCTCAAGCTCGACTCAGGCTTGCATCCTTCTGAGGTCGCTAAAATGAGTACCCAGATTGTTGGGGGCAATTAGCTTACACTTTATAAACTGCTTAGGGGTTTCTTAAGTGCCCTGATAAGCGGTATAGAAATGTATTTGCTATTGCTATTGCTCTTTGCCATTTGCAATACAGATAATCAATTTTTTCTCCACTTCTGTAAGGGCATTGAAAAATTCTGAGGGGGAAATGGGGGCACTGACCTTTTTTGTTTTTTACCTTATTGTAACATGGTGACCATGTAGTGCTCTATATTCTGCAGCAGTATATTTTCTTCTATTTTGCAGCCTTCCTGGAATCCTGGGAAGCACTCTTGATGAGTGGTCCTCAGACTTTTTATCCTTGTGATCTCCTTTACATCTACATGTGGATGTCACCCACCCACCCAACATAGTATATGAATAAAAATGTTTTGTTTGTTTAGTGTGTGTATTCTTGTTCACACAATCATGCATATTCATATTTTAACATTTAATAAAAAGAATAGCTCTCCTACTCCTTCTCCTCAACCCTTGGCAGTGGCTCCAGGCATATCAATGCCATAGGATGAAGAATAGAGGGGGAAAGCAAGAAAGTAACCTGAGGATGCATGTCTTTTACTCCCAGCCATCTGTCATGCATAGCATGTCATTCTGCATAAGATAAAGCAGAAAGTTTTTCTCTGCAATATTATTTTGGTTTGGGTTTGCTTCTGCTCATACGTTGAAGTAAGTAAAAGTAAAAAATGGCATAGGGTTCTATAAAATCCTTAAAAAAGAGATACTGTGGAAACAAAACATTGAATGCCTCCTTAAAAAATAGGTGATTATCTCATCTCCTGCTCCTCCTTCCTCTTGCACTGATACTCAAGACAGAGAATAAAAATTCCTGCATCATACTAATTGAATTGGACAGAGAGGAAGGTTGGCATTTGGCTTCCTGGCCCAATCAAAACACACAATGGGAGGCAGGGTGTCAAGTGGTTTCTTGTATTGCATTGATTGGGACCTGTTGGCTTTCTGCCCATGTGCCCAATTAAGGCTCACTCTCCAGGCCTGTAAGACCAATTGAATAGTGCATCCAACTCTTCAGGCTTGGTTTTGTTGTGAAAAGGAAGAGGGGGGGGGGGGGGGGCAGATTTTAGCAGCACTGTGGTGGTAGCCACAGTAGCAGGAATGTGGGAGGGGAGGATAATTAAATTTAAGAGGCAAAAGAGAAGAACAGTTGAATATAAAGCCTATGGAATGTATCTGGGTAGCACTCTATGCATATTCCATTATAGAAACAATGTAATTTCCTATGGACAGCTTTTTAAAAAGTCACCTCTCATTGTATTTCTGAACAACTTTTATTTGGTGTTTGGGCAATATAGGAGAAACATAAATACATTTTACAGGGTAAGCCCTTTAAATGTGGGATCAGTAGATTTTGGAGTGCATTGCCTTGTAATTTGCAATTGACAGGTTTTGTACCTTTAGAGCTTCTCTGCCAAATCAAGAGATTGTTCTCCAAAGACAGTCAGCTGGGTAAATGTCAGGAGCTAAAAAAGTAAATTATAGTGCAAACAGCTTTGATATTTCTATGAAATGAAAGTAAAGCATATTTATTTCTAAAATACAGAATTTTATTTAAAACAAGTGGAAGGAGGGTGGAAACTTCTCTTGTGACCTTTATGAGATTCCAAACAGTGACGAATTTGGTCATTACAAATAACCTTTTCCCAGCAAGTGATTTACCAAGTGGGACCTTCCTTAGAGTAATATGTGAATTCATTTCCTTTCAGCAAAACAGCAGAAAAAATATAAAACCCCTCTAAGTTATTTAATCTCAAGAGAGCTTTAACAAGAGCAAAAGTAAAAGAAAAGGAATATTTAGGAAAAGGTGGAGTTGTGTGGGAAGACACTACTTTGTTCCAAAGAACTGATGGCACCTTTGCTTTTCAGGCAATTGGCAGGTGGCATGCACACCCAGGTACAGATAAACTGCAAAGATGCCATTTGAAAAGGTTTGCCATCTCTGGATAAATATTATTACTCAGAAGCCAAAAAGGAGAAGGAAAAGCTTTAGAACAAATAAGATTGGACATTCTGGGAGTATATTAATTATGGGTCTCACTGAAGCTTCAAATATCTTAGTGGTCAGTCTAATACAGATTTATTTCCTTTCCCATCCTAATTCTTAGATATTCTTATCCTTTTACATCAATAAAACACATTCATTGAAAAAGATATCCCCCTTCTTTAAACTAACACTTTTGATTTCTAGTCTTCTTTCCCTTTTTGTATTGTGTTTGACTTCTTCTCATTATAAATCACTAACACACTTTAAATTCTTCTATTGATGCCTAAGTATGGTTTCTAGTCCTGATACAATCCTAATGCATACCCCCCCCCCCCATCCCCTAGCATGCATTCCATGGTCATCCCCATATTGCTTACCGATTTTGAAAAGCTGGGCCAAGAATGATACCTTTTATGTGTTATTTTTTAAATGTACGTTTTGGGTTTACTGATCTCCATTTTTTGGACCCCTGTGGCAGTAAATCATCACTGCTCAATGTTTAGTACACAAGTGAGGAGTGCCATGTCTAAAATATTCCCTAGCATCTTGCGTTGGTTTTACTATGCACTCAGACCTTTGTTATCAGACCTATATGATATCCCAGACCTATGTTGTGTATACACATATGTGTTGGGACCTAAGCAACAGCAATGCTCATGGTTCTTTTGGCTCTTCCTGTCTACACATAGAAATACTACTATGAACTAAGGGACTCTGGAATTTGCCATTCTTTGAGAACATAGCATCTGGGGAGGCATATTTTTCACTATTTTTCAATCAATTCTGGAATGAAATGTAATGTTCCTCTGTTTATCTCTTTTTATGTATGACACCCTCCTTCGTACCCTTTCTCCTCCTCTTTCTAGAGAGAATCTAGACTAGCCACTCAGCCCAACTGGATACCACAGATTTCTATATATAGATTAAAGGATGCTATTTTGCATAAACATTCACAAGTGTGGTCTAGGCTTATCCTCATTCTTCATAGTAATGGACCCACAGCCTAGCTTGGCCCCCTTGGAATACTAGCATGGCAGAGAAAGGGTGGGTTTGCTTTACCTTACCTATGATCATTTATGTGGCAGAAGGGTAACCAGTGCTAATCTCTCTGTTACTCTCTTCCCTGGCCTTCAATTTGTATTCAATTTGAAGTTAAAATTTGTATAACCCAATCCCATACATATTTACTAAGATATAGGTCCTGCTGAGTTCTTTGGGTCATATTTCTATTCTTAGAAAGTGTGCATAAGATGCAGCCTCCCTTTTAGAGCCCTCGGCCATTTGAACTCATCTTGCCCCTTTTATTTTTGTTATATTACAGTCTGCATTTTTTGCTCTTTAGACTTTTTCTTCTTAAGCCTAGGGTCAATGCTTCTATCAGCTGCATGCATCCTCCTTCCCTCTAGCTCCTCTTCGTGGATGAAATGTTCTTCCTGTAAATATTCATCATTTTTCTTCTCTTTCTTCTTCAGAAAAGTTCATTCTCTTCCATGCTATATTAACATACTGTCTTGTTCTTTGATGATATTTAGCATTACTATAGTATTTCTTGAATTTTCACAGCATTTCACATACATCTGTTTAGTAATTTTTATAACATCCAGGAAGAAAAATCTCTATTTTATGGCTTTAGGCTGACCCTTCCATATTTATTTTTATGACCAGGTGACTGGTTAATTGTATAATACGGTCTGGCTTACCTACTATCCCACTTCATGCATATAATCTTGTGAATCATGGAAAAAAAAGTGCCAGGGACCTGTCTTTCTATTCCAGAAAGCATCACACACCTTAATCATTATTGCTGCTACTTCCATGTTTATTTGCACCTGCATTGCCTGTTGCATCTGAGATTGCTTCTGAAATTCAGGTGGAATATTATTTTAGTTAGGAATTAGAGATGCAGGAATGTCTTTTGACCAATGTCACCAGTCCATTTGACATTGGTTTTGTGTATGTGTAGAAGATCTTCAATAGGTGTTTAACGCCCTATTTCAACTTTTAGTCCTAGACAAAACAGGGGTGTAGGAATGATACTTAAGGCTATGCCATGATAGTTGCCCCCTTCTAGTTAGTGTTATCGAACACTATTATTGTTATATAGATTTTGTTATACAGAGCAAAATCCAAGAGCTAGCCTGGGAGATTTCTGGTAGACAGGAAAGAAAGCAAGACAGAATTAGATTGTTTGAGTTGACAAAAATGGTTATTGGTTTCACCTGAAATGAATTAGAAGAAACTAGGCTTCTAGAAAACATCCCCTAGTGGTCTTCTTTCAGGCCTTTGACTGGAGAGTCAATCATCTTTTTGTATCTTATAAATCTAAGTTATTTTAAATTTAAAAAGGGTAGTTGTGCTTAATAGACTTGCAATTTTTTTCACTGCTGAAATGTCACCTTTTCATGCTACAGTAATCAAAAAATCTTTCCCCCTTTTTTTCTGGTGTCAGATACATGCAAACTAAAATCCATCACTTTCACCTATTGTTAGTTGTCAGGTACAATTTCAGTTTTAATCGCTACATTCAAAATCACTATGCACTCCACCCCATCATTTTAATTTAAATGTCATTTATCTGCTAAAGTAGAAAAAAAAGAATAAATAGGAAATAAGTGAATTCATTCTTGGGTGTAAACCTTTTTTCCCCCTTAATGTACTGCTGTAGAGCTTTTAAACAATCTGGCAATCAGAATGATTTTATGTTGCATTAACTTGCAATTATTAATAAACCATGGGTGATACCTCATGGCAGAATGCACAGCCTCTCAGATGAAATTTAGGCTGAGTCCATAAAGCTCCTTCTTCACAGAGTGTAGCAATTATAAACACAGCTTAGGAAAGTTACTTTTTGGACTACAACTCTCAGTCATCATTGCCATTGGATATGGTGGGGGATTCTCGGAATTATATCCCAAAAAGTAACATTTCCAAGTTCTGTTTGTAAATTTGAAAACAACAAATGTTTTGATGCAATGTGGACAATAATGGTTCACAAATGTATAGAAGGTGAAGGTAGAAGATCAGAGTTCCTAATAATAATGATTGAATTCACTCCATCAGAAATAATATGTAGCTCATAATGGTCCAAAACACACTGCAGAAATAATCCAGTTTGAGACCACTATAACAGCCCTGGCTCAACGCTGGGAATTTCTGGGAACTATAGCTTTGTGAGACATTTAGCCTTCTCTGTCAGAGAACTCTGGTGTCACAATAAACTGGAATTTCCAGGACTCCCTAGAACTGAGCCAGGACTGTTTCAACCTGGATTACTTCTGCAATGTGTTTTGGACCTATGTTAAGAACCCATTCTTACAAGGTCAAACAAATACTCCATTAATTTAATATTGCATGAAAAAGAACTGATATGGCTATAGTTTCTGTGAACTAACTAAGCACAAATTTCAGAAAAATATGTAGATAAATCCCTTCTAACCAGATATTATAGCAACCCAGAATATGGGTTAAGGAGTCACCTTCAATGGACAGACAGTTGGCAGTGGTCTGATACCACACATCCTAATATATAACACCTGGGAGTTTTTCCAGGCCCTACAATATTGCTGGGTCTCAACCTCAACACTGGCTCCAGCCCTGTTCAACGACTGTCAGGGTTTGTTAAACAAGAAGGCCCTCCACTGCCTCTCTTGCTACAATGGGCACACAAACATACACCCAATAGTTTCCTGCCCATGCTTCCAGTTTTTATTGGTATGCTGATGTTCAGGTGCAACGTGCATAGTGATATCTTTGAGAAGAGTCATTAAGCCCAGCTCCAGCTGGGGATGGGTGTGGATGTATGCCCAGCTTTAAAGTCTCTACTTACACACAAATAAAGCTTTACATTCCAGTACCACTCATGGTGAGCTGGAGACTTGGGGTGAAACAGATGGTCAAAATGAAATAGCTTCCTGCCACTTTGGAGGCAAGATGTTTAGACAACACAAAGTGGCTGGAAGCTGCACAGAAGCTGCACTCTGGTCTTTAAGACCAAAGCAAAAAGGAGCCAGGATAAACTGATTCCTGGTGAGGCCAGTTGGCCCTAGCATCCACAGCTTGTCTTGGGATGGGGTCATGCAGTCAGTGGGGTTCCAACCTGCTTCTGCCCAGAGGGGACTCAAGCCATTCTTTTAAACCCTTCTGCTCTTGCCCTTAGAGAAGCAACTCAGTGCCCTGATAATAAGCTGATATCCTGAGGCCCCTACTCATTGCAACCCTCATCTTGCTAGGAAGGGACATCAGACAAAATTATGTGCCCAGACCCTTTTCCCTCTTTTTTCTTATCCCACATCCTGTCACAATGTACAAGTTATGCATAGAACAGCTTTATTTGCTAAAGTGCCTAAAAGTATATGTGCTACCTATCTGAAAGATATTGCTGTAGAATGTGCAGAGGTTTCACTTATATGTTTTTATGGATATATTGCTGCTGTTTTTTTATGGAGTTGTAATGGCTTTTAGTCAAATACAATAAACAATTGAATGACTATACAAGTTTTTATTTCTCTGGTTACCCTCAGTGACTCAACTTCCAAACTCTTTGGGCATCAGATATCTTCTTTAGATAGTGTGGGGATGATTTTTTACATGCCAGTCTGTGTGACATTTCACAGGTACACCTGGTGGGAAGATGGAGAGGGCTTTCTCAGTGGCTGCTCCCAGGCTCTGGAACTCTCTTTCTAGATAAGCTGATGCTGTCCTTGCTATGTTTGCATGGACAGGTGATTTAGTTTTTGTTTCAGCAGGCATTTGAGGTCTGATTTATGTCTCTTTTTCTTTTCTTTTTTTAAAAATGGGCATGTTTTTAATTGTTTTTCTGTTCATAGTTTAATTATATTTTCAGTTTTGTATGTATTGTTATCTATAAATATCAGTTCTTAGTTTTATAAGTTGAATTGAATTGGGGATGGGGAGAAGTGTGTAATAAACAAACAAATGGATAAACAGTATCTTTTAAAACAGCAACACATGTCAAATAATAAAGGCTAAATTTGAGAGAAGAAAAACAATAGGTAATGTTTTAAATTCTTAAATGACTATATACCCGATCTACTATTTAAAAAGAAAAAAACAACGAGACATTTTCAGCTGATGCTCACTTGTCTAGGTTGGGTGCCTATAGCAAGTTATCACACTAAGCATCACATATTTCTGCTTCTTTTTTGTGATAACAATCTCATAATAAAACACACAAATCCTTAGTGATTCAGTATCAAATCAAAAGTCTGATGCTCTACCGACTGAGCTATCCCGGCTAGTGATTCAGTAATAAGTATCAGTTCAAATAGCAGATTATGTTTTTGGATTCCTTGGTTACGTTGTCCTGATAAGTTTCTGTTATTCCATCCTATAGAATTGGCAATGCCAGCTAATTGCAACTTAAAGCCTTGTCAGGGCTGTTCAAAGGAGCTGGGGTTTTGGTTTTAAAGTTCCCTTTTTACTTACTTACACCAGTATGGTGTAGTAGTTTGAGCAGGAGGTCCAGGGATTAAAACCCAGCTCAGCCATGGAAACTCACTGGGTGAACTTGGTCAAGTCACATTCTCTCAGCCTCAGAGGATGGCAATGGCTGCTTTGAAGTAAATTGCCAAGAAATCTCATAAGTCGTAAATGACATGAAGGCACACATCATCATCCATAACTGAATATTTTTTAAAAATATATATTTTGGATCAAGTCTAATTATACATTTTCTTTTTAAACAATGTTCAAATGGAGATTTATTTGTTTTTTTCAAATAGAAAGCAAAAACTTTAAAGAGCACCAACAAAAAGTGTAATGAAAATAATGTCTGATATTAGACATAAGTTGACTCTGTTATGGAAATGACTGATGAATATGACAAATGCTACCCTCCCCCCCCTTACCAGAAGAATGCTCTAGGCCATATTTTAGCTAGGTGGACCACAAATGTCTCTCCACTTCATTTGCTAACCCAATATTGATTGTAGTTTCATTTTCAAAGGTGAGAACCATCATTTATTGATTTGTTTGTACTTCTAGACACCTTATTTTTTCTCCTCTGCCAAACATTCAGAGCAGGTAGCTTTTTTGATAGCATATATCTTTGCAGCCATAAGTCCATTGTTGAGAAAGTATCTGCATTTCTTTCTGTCAGTTGTTTGATCCAACACTGCTAAATAGTGCTGTTTATGGAAGCCATGGGTCTGGTAACCCTACAATATTTCAAAGTACAGTACATTTAATTATTTCTCAAGTACACAAAATATTTTAAAGACAGTAACAAGAGCAACTAATGTTAATAAAATACATTGCTTTTTAACCAATTATTTCCTTTGATGACAGGGTCTAGGTCAGTAAACACTGTTGCCACCCACCTAAATCAAGTACATAGTACCAAAACTTGCCTAAGCCACAAGCGTCATTTCCCTTGTGTGTATATATGTACCTTCAAGTTGCCTGTTGACTTATGGACCACAATGAAAATACAACAATATGAAATTGTGTAACTAACTGTTTGTTGCCCATTCTTGCCACCCCAAATCTAGTGCCCAAGACAGCTGCCTTATTATGACTAATAATAAACCAAACCAAACCAAACCCTTGTCTTAAGGTTTCTAGAGGAGGTGTGATCACTTTCCCATGCCGGATCTATTTCTCTGTACTCTTTATCATAAAATGGTGTTTGATTTGGATCCCTGTACCCATAGTGCAATAGTTACTGTCACATGTCTATGTGAGTGAAGAAGACTAGCACCTTCCTGCACTATAGAAAGCTGTCAAAGGGACTGCTGAATTTTGACGAAAGTTTGTAATTAATGCAATGTATTACCCATTATTTTGATGATAAAATTGCTTGGATTCAATCTGACTTAGATGCCAGAGTTGATACAGTTTTGGTAGAGGTAACCTTGGCTCCTGCTCATCCAGTAATGATGGAAAATTTTCCATTTGGACAGCCTGAGGATGTGGCTAGGACCCTTGGAGAGGTGAGAGCTACTACATGTATACTAGACCCTTGCCCTTCCTGGCTTACTAAATAGGCCAGAGGAGGATGGGCAGAGTGGGTAAGGGAAGTGATTAATGGCTCTATACAGCAAGGTAGGGTCCCAACATGCCTGAAGGAGGTTGTGGTAAGACCACTTTTGGAAAAAACCTTTCCTGGATCCTACTATACTAGATAATTGCGGGCAGTCTCCAACCTTTCATTTTTGGGCAAGGTGCTGGAGCATTCTTGGATGAGAAGAATTATCTAGATTCATGTCAGCCTGGTTTCAGACCTGGCTATGGGACAGATACTGCTTTGATCACCTTGGTGGATAATAATAATAATAATAATAATAATAATTTATAGCCTGCCCAATCACAAGGAATCCGGGTGGGTTACAACAATAAAAATATAGAGAATATAATAAAATAAAATACAAAAAATAAAATAAATAAAATAAAATAAAATAAAATAAAAGAGAGTGACGTTAGTAATTCACAGTTAGGCCTGATGGAAATTGGGCCTGTCTTTTTCACTCCCTCCCAGGTCTGATGATGACAGTTGGGACGGAGGGAAGGCTTTTCTTCTTGAGGCAAGAATATAATTTTGAATAGAATAAAAATGGATGACCTACAGAGGAAACTAGACAGGGGTGGGATGTGTCCCTGTTGGTTTTGCTGAACCTCTCAGTGGCTTTTGATACCATCAACCATGTTATCTTTCTGAGTTGCCTCTCTGGGATGGGGTTCTGCAACGGCTCCATTATTTCCTGGAGGGGAGCTCTCAGAAGGTGGTGCTAGGGGATTCCTGTTCATCTCTTTGGCCATTGGCCTGTGGGATCCCTCAGTGCTCAGTTTTGTCCTCTATACTATTTAACATCTACATGCAACTGCCAGGAGAGGTTGAACAGAGTTTTGGAGTAAGGTGTCACCTGTACAGCTCTATCACTCCTTCCCACCTAATTCCAAGGAAGCTGTTCATGTCCTAAACAAGTGCCTGGCTGCTGTAATGGACTGGATGAAGGCTAACAAATTGAAGCTTAATCTAGACAAGACAGATGTGCTCCTCGTCAGTCGAACGACAGATCTTGGAATAGGGATTTAGCCTATGTTAGATGGGTTTTTCATTCCCCCCTGAAAATTCAGGTTCATCGTTTGGGGGTATTTCTGGATTCACCACTGAGCCTGGAAGCCCTGATATCAGTGGTGGTCAGGAGTGTTTTTGCACAGCTAAAACTTGTGTGCCAACTGCGCCCGCTCCTGGAGAAGTTAGATCTGGCCATGGTGCTACATGCCATGGTTACTTCCTGTTTGGATTATTGTAAGGCACTCTACTTGGGGTTGCCTTTGAAAAGTGCTCAGAAACTTAAGCTGGTCCAAAGAGCTGCAGGCAGGCTGTTAACTGGAGCTGGCTACAGGGATCATACAAATCCCTTGTTGCTACAACTCCTTTGCCTCTCAGTCCATTTCTGGGCACAGTTCAGAGTGCTGGTTTTGACCTATAAAACCCCATACAGCTTGGGTCCAGGTTATTTGAAGGACCATATATCCCTGTAAGAGCCCATCTGAGCTCATCTGGAGAGACCCTTCTCTCTGTTCTACCACCCTCTCAGGCTTGTTTGCGGGAACAAGGGAGAGGCCCTTCTTAGTGGCTGCTCCCAAGCTCCCTCCCTAGAAAGGCCAGGATGACTCCATCTTTGCTTTCTTTTTGAAGGCTGATAAAAACATTTTTATGTCACCAGGCTTTTGCATATTGACATGGGCACTGTTTTGTTTTTGTTTTAAAGAGTTTTAAATTTTAAATCTTAATAATGTAATGTTTAAATTATTTGAATTGTTTACTTATTTTTTAAACTTTGTATTTTTAATGTTTCATATTGTTTTAACTTAGGCCCTGTACAGACCAGCAGATTCTGCCAGCTGGGGGGCAGAGTTGGGGCATAGCTTCTCCACCACACACACCCTGGCTCTGCCCCCAGGGCACCATGATGCTGCACATCCCTCTATATGATGCGCAGCCTCACAGGGCTTCCCTGGTGCTGCATCTATACGATGCAGTGCTGAAAGAGCACCGTATAACCGTGGCTATTGTGGCCTTTCCTGGTTGCATAAAGGAGCCGCTTTTTGCAGCTCCTTTTTTCACCCCAGAAAGGCCAGATCGAGGCCATGGCATGCAGTTTCCATGGCCCTGATCTAGCTGAAGACTGTTTTAAATTTTGTTAGCCACCTTGATTCCCTGTACTGGGATGAAGGTAGGATATAAATAAATAGAATAAATAGAATAATAATAAATAATAGTAGTGACATTGTGACCTGTAACTAGGTACTTTTTGGAGTGATGAAGGTGAAATAGAATTACATTTTAGAAGTAAGGTAGCACATAACAGGCAAGCTAGTATGTTTCTGCAATGAGTTACAATTTCTGGTTATTTTCAGGAGTTATTTTTAAAGGCATTTAAAGGGAAATTTCTCAAGTTTTAGGTTGTTTTCTTATCACACTTAGGGGCTCTTCACACTGCCCTAAGGGTCAGCGAGATACTGCCCCTTTCCTGGCCAGATCGGGGTTGTGGCAACCTTACACTGCAGCCCTAATATAGCCTTTGGAGGGCGCCAAAAGGAGCCGCAAAAAGTGGCTCCTTTTTGCACCCTCAGGCCTCATAGCCACAGTGGCGCAGTTGTATGGCACCTTTTTGGCGCTGCATCATCTGGATGCAGTGCCAGAGGTGCCTCACGATGCCGTGTGCTGTCTGGAGTGGCCCACGGCATCATGGTGCCCTGGGGGAGGAGTCAGGATGTGCGTCATCAGGACGCTACACCCTGACTCCGCCCACAGGCCGGCCTTTCGGACCCATCTGTATAGGGCCTAAGACTTTTTTCATAAAAAAGCAACAGAAAGCAATGGACAAACAACAAACCACACAACAACTAAAATACCAAGTCCTTTTTTCATCATCATGAGTTGCCTTTTAACACACTGTAATAATGGAATACATTCTTTTCTCTCTTTTTTTGGAGGGAGAAGAATTGACTAGAGTATCAAGTGACAATTGACTTTGCCAGTTCCCAAGTCTCAGAGTCCTTGTCCATCTCTACAAGAATATACAGACATATATAAATGATTAAAATCTTGTCTATTTGCCAAAAACATGCCAATCAAAACAGCTAACTACAATTACAACATAAAAGCAGATTAAAAGTCCTATTAAAAACATTAATAAAAAGAAAAACAGCCCCTGACATTTATCTGTAACTGAGAAGCTCCAGGCCTATGTGAATAAAAGGGTCTTGACTTTCTGGAACAAAGGCCACAGACAGGGGCCAATCTAACTTAACCTCCCTCAGCAGGGAAGTCTAGAGTCAAGGAAATCCTCTCTTGTGTTCCTACAAAACACACCTCCAAAATTTGGAAGGACAAAAAGAAGAGTCTGTTCCAGTACAAGTAACTGAACTAGATAATACTGTTCTATGTTCTCTCACTTCTCTCATCTTCCTTTCTTCATTTGCCTTTTCTAAATTATCTGTTGTAAAGTCCCAGGGTACTAAAAATTAGCTATTCATATTGTAACAATCATCAGTGTTGTCCTAATACTACCAATCATATAACAGGCAGTATTGTTCCAAATTTCATATAATAAATGGTATGTTTACAAAGATTGCCTTCGCTTGTTATAGAATTTGATATTTTGAATACAAACTTTAATGCAATATTATGATGGCCAAACAATTATTCCCTATGCATATGGCACCATGTTTTTGTTATTCATTTAGTCACTCAATATATTAACATTTGGCCACTCCTGCTGTTATGGCTGCCCACTTGACCTATGTACAGAGCATAGGTTACTCTTGAATCCTGCAGCAGATGGAACTCTATGAACAAGCAATGTGGTTTTCTTATATTTCAATGTGTGGCGCTGCACCTTTGGATAACATCCACAGATACTGTGGGGGGAAAAGCCTACATTTCACATTGCAATTTAAAAGTTATTTCTCCAAAAAATTTAAGATACTGTGAAGGTGTTTTTGACCTTGATTAAAAATTAGCTAGGACATTAAAGGACATCATTGTATGGAATCTCCTGCTGAAGAGTAGTGAAACAGACATTGTTTCTTGCCCCATCTCTTTACTGAGGGGCTGAAGATTTGTTTCTCTATGCTTGTCAGTCTGTATCTAGTTAGAGTTCTCTAGAGTTTCTCATTTTGGTCTCTTAAACTCTCAAGGTTGTACAGAACAGTATTGTCCATAAGACCCCTAGAAATTTAGGATTAACCTCACATAGTGCAATTGGGTATAATTCTTCCTCTCCTGAACATTATACCAAAATTGTGCTGGGTTCTCGAGTTGAAAGCCCAGAAATAATTGTAAAACAACCCCCCACCCAAACTTACTAGCCTGCTAACTGATGGAAAAAAAACATCTCAGTCATCTCAACTGACTGAACTGAAAACAAGTGAGGAAGTTCAACAAAGCCCTGTTTACTATAATTTTCCTAATCTGGAGCCAAAATCTTATGAGTGGATGTACGGTATTTGGAACCACATGAGCGTGGTTCACCAATTCACAACTATAGCTACTCAATGCCTATAGATCAACCATTGATTTCCTGACCTATTTCTAGAAACTGCTGTATTATGGATGGTCCTCAAGCCACATTAGACAAAATTGAGGAGCTTGACTGACTGCATTAATCAGTTTTTATAACAGTGGATTGTATTGAGAGAGATCATCTGCCCCAAGGTAACCAGTGGCCCATATGCCTGCCAGAGTCATTGATAGTAGCACCAACAGCAGGAGATCCAAAGAAGCCAAAAACTGATATGTATAACCATGTTGATAACTTGGTTGGAATTATGTCATGGAATAGAGCTGGGTGGAAAGTCAGAGCTCAGAATAAAGGATAGCACTACAATAAACTTGGCTTACAGCCAAAGTGGAATTAGTGTTAGTAGGATTCATGGCATGGGTTAATTATGCATTTAAAATAAATAATAGAGGAAGAGCTATAGGTGGCTTAGCCAGCCTGGTTGAGGAAGAGCTGGGATGGAAGGGAGAAATGGTTGGTACTTCAGCCTTGACCACCAACTCATTTGTGGTAAAATTTGAGGCTCAGGGTATGGTAATTATTCTAGTAAATGTTTAAATACCCGCAACTTCCTTCCATCATATTTCACCAGATATATGGTTCCCTAGTGCTGTGCTTATATTATTGGAGGATTTGGGGAGATGATTCAGTAGAGTTGTGTTATTGGAGTTCAAGGGATAAGAAAATAAAATAAAAATAAAAAGGCTGGCATAAAACTACAGTATTTAGTATAATGTATATGTTTGGACTGCAGATTCTAGCAATAATCCTAATACTCCATATTTTTTTACTTATTTTTCGACATGTGGCCATTGCACTGTCTATGTTCCCAGAGAGAAAATTCACTTCTTTTCTCATGTAACTGTAAATTTTAGGGGTGATAGTGATGTTGAACCCATTATAGTGAAGTTGGCTGTTGAATCAGATATGAAGACAGTGATGACCAGGATGCAGAACAACACTAACATTATCCCTAAGAACCTCGTAAGCTTTGGACTAACAGGAAATTTGTATGACAGAAGAATCAAAATTTTAAATTTTAATTTTAAAAACTGTTCAATTGTTTTTAAAATGTATGAATATAAATTTGTACATTGTAATGCTTTTGTATTGTTTTTATAATGTATTGCTTTAAACTTGCTGTTTCCTGCCTCTATACTGGGAGAAAGGCAGGATATAAGTAAATAATAATAATAATAATAATAATATCACTCATAACCATAAGGTTGCGAGTTCAAGACCAGCTAAAGGGCTCAAGCCTGACTCAGGTTCGCATACTTCCGAGGTCACTAAAATGAGTTTAATCTGTTTTTATGTTGTAATTGTAGTTAGCTTACACTTTATAAACTGCATAGACACTGCCTAGGCATTATGAAGCGGTATATAAATGAAGCTTGTTTGTTTTTGTTTGTTTATGCAATATTTGGTAGCATTTCATCATAAGTAAAGAATTTAACTTCTTAGAAAATATAATTCAGATACTTTCCTCCTTAATCCAACACTATCACTCCAACTTTTCATTCTATCTGTTGTACCAGCTTTTTAATCAGAACACTGCAAATAAAATGTTCTCACCTATTCTGGGACGGCAGACAAACAACCATGTTTCTTTGTTATCTGGTCTAGTCAATTGATTGGCCTCAAACAGTTGCAACGAGTCTGCCTACATTGCTTTTACTGCCTTTGTTTTCTTGTTCTATGCCTCAATAGTGGCAATACCACCTAGTTTAGCTTTCTGCTCCCCTTCTATGATAGCTATTACTTAAAAGTAACATTTGAGCTATAATGGATATTATTATTCATGCTCAGCAGGCTGAAGTTGTTCAGGTGGCCAAACAATAGCTCCCTATGCATATGGCATCATGTTTTTGTTTTTCATTTAGCCACACAATATATTGAATTAATATGTGAAAGCTACTTATCTGATCTATTTACAAGATCATGAAGCTTGGGGTTTCAATGCCATAAATATGCAGATGACACCCAACTCAACTACTCCTTTCCACTTCAATCCAAGGAAGGTTTTTCAATCCTAAAGCAGTGGCCATCATCAGTAAAGGGAAAGCAAATTGACACTTAATCCACACAGGTCAAAACAGCAGATCAGGGAATAGGGATTTAGCCTGTCTTGGATAGGATTACATTTTCCCTCAAGATGAAGGTTTGCAGGGTGTGCTTCTGGATTTGGTCCTGGATTGATGTTAAGCCTGGAAGTTCATGTTTTGGTAGTTAGGAGGGCATTTGCATAAAGACTTGAGTGTCAGCTGTGCCAGTTCCTTGGGATGTCAGATCTGACCATGGTGACCCTTGCCTTAGTTACATCCTGGCTGAATTACTGAAATATGCTCTATGTGGGTCTGCCTTTGAAAAGTGTGCAGAAACTTCGGCGCATTACAAACGGCCATAAGGGACGTTTTCAGGACATCCTAGTTTTAAAAAGGGGCGTCACTGCTTGACGCCCCCAAGCCTAATACGTCCTGAGGACGTACAAGATGGCGGCGCCCCATTTACATGGAGGCCGCCATCACTACGTCATGACCGCGCCGCCTCCAAACGAGACGGCATGGTTGTGATGTATTGGGGCCGCGACAGGGCACCTAGGGCGCCCTTTTCGCGACCCCAGAAGGAGCTCCGTCTTCAGACAGCTGTGCCTAGCAACGCAAGGGAGAAAGGGGCCAAGCGGCCCCTTTCTCCTCCTGCCCGCCGCCGTGGGGTGTCCTTGGAGCTTGAAGCCCCAAGGACACCCGTTTCCAGGCTATGGGGAAGGGGCCTTTTGCCGCTTCCTCGCAGCCTGCAAAGTGGCGGATCGGGGCCTCAGCGGCTGCCGCTCTGGCCACTGAGGCCCCAATACACCGGGGAAAGGGGTGGGTACAGGCCGCCGCTTTTCGGCAGTCTGTAACCCGCCTCCAGCTAGTTCAAAGAACTCCAATCAGATGGCTAATCTTAGCTGGCTACAGGAAGGACAACTCCACTGGCTGCAGATCCATTTCCAGGCACAATTGAAAATGCTGGTTTTTTTTTTTTACTGATAAAATCCTATAAAGTTTAGGTCCTAGTTATATGGAGGACTGTATTCTTCTTTACAAACCTTTCCATGTTTTGAGATCTGCTGGGGAGGCCCTTCTCATTTCCCCACCACCTTCATGGATACACCTGGTGGGAATTTGGGAGAATACCTTCTCAGTAGCTGCCTCCAGGCTCTGGAACTCCTGCCCCAATGTAGTTAGAATGGCACACTTTCTACTTCCTCTCTCTATAAACAGCTCAAGATTTTTGTATTCCCACAGGCCTTTGAGAACTATTTAGGTGGGATGGGCCTAGTATAATATGCTGGATTTTTTATTTATTATTTTTGGCTCAGTACAGACCACCAGGATGCAACGTCCTGGCGGTAATAGTAGGGCTTGGCAGAGCGCACCAAACAGATGCTGTCATTACAGCACTGCCCCGCCCACATGAGAGTGTATGCATGACATGTGGGCATCGTAGCACCCACATATCATGCACAGGAAAAGACTCTGGCGGCTCCTTTCTTGGTCCACAGCGTTGCCGCATGGTTTGGTTGCTGCGGCAATGCTGTGGACCAAAAATGGGTGCCTACAGACCACCCTGAAGGGGGTGGTCTGTACTGTCCTTTTGTTAAGTTTTTGTACCTTTAATGGCTTATATTGTTAGTTGATCCTTGCAAGTTTAATCAGTTTTTACTTTTGTATTTTGTGAATTTTAATTTTTTTAAGCAACCTGGGATAATGATGATGATCTGTTTTATCTTTACAGTCATTATTAATTATTTCTGCTTTTGGCTGACTCTACACCAAGAGAAACCTTCAGGTTTTTTTTTTGCTTATATAGACATGTTAACCTTTGTTAGTTGCATGGGCATGTAATTTTTAGCTCTTGATTCCACATTTTAATTCCTGAAGCTAGCATGCTCTATATGATATGACACAATTATTGACAGAATTCCTATCAAAGACCTGGGACAGACCACCCCAAAAGGGCAGGCTGGCGGTGGCTTGTTTCCCTCTGGAGGGATGCTGCAGCAGCCGAACTGCCCGGCATCCCTCCACCCCAAAAAGAACCTGGGGGAAAAAACGGTTCTTTTCAGGTCATCGGGCGCACATCACGAGTGCGCCAATGGTGCACTCATGACATAAGTGACGTGCAGCAACATCTATATGCTACACATCAGTTACATCAATATGGCGTTGCCCGTGTGGATGGAATGTCGCCATTAGGCTGTCATCATGCCATGCTAGGGTTAGGGACTGCACGGTTGATGTGCAGTCCCTAACTCTAATATTGGCAGCAGCATGGCGCCTGGGCCAAAGTAAGCTGAACTAATTTTTGCCTTAGTAATAGATGGCAAAAGGAGGAAACCCCTAGGCTGTGCTTACAAATTGTCATAAAACTCAAAATTTAAATGTAGAGTATATCACAAATTTGCACTGTATGCAGCTTCCTAAAGAGGCCAGAAAGATAAAATATACATTCCTAGAAAAAGAAGCAAGCTAAGAAGTAAATTGCATAAATCTCTTCACTCTAAGACATTACAGAATATTTATTAAATTGTAATACAATTTTCTGTCTACAGATGACACATATTGTAGAATAGAAATAAACATGATTAAAATTTCAGCAACATCTGCAAAAGTAGTATGATCACCATCAATCTGTATTTTAGAAGAATAAGCAAGGTTTCCATAGCCAGGTGCTCCAGTTAATAAGAATTCCTCCTATGAGGCAGTCTGTTGAAAATAAAATGTTGGGACATTTTATGTTCAAGCTTCTGTCAGACTGGATAAGCAAAATAAAATTAAAAAAAGATCCAGACAGAGCTGAGTATTATCAGCAAAGCAATGAAAACTGAAGCCATTGGGGTCATATAAATTGGAAACCACTGAGCTAAGAACAAAGCTCTAGGGAACTACATTAACTTGAGACAAATACTTCAATGCATAAGATACAAATTGAGACCAGTTAAGTAAATAGGTAAACAGTGAAGTAGACATGTTTCAATTGATCTGAAAGAACCTCATGATTTATCATATTAAACAGTGCTGAGAAGGCAGAGAGCTTGATTCACATCTTAGGTATGCAGGCAAATATCATTACAGAAAGATGGAATCAGATTTGGCAGGACAGTAGTGTCAAAAAAAAAGAGAATGCACTCCAAATTTAAAGGGCTATTTTTACCACTGTCCTATTCAATCTAAATGGACATATATGGCTCACAATTGCTCTAACAGAATAGCTACTTCTTGTTTAACATTTATTTCCTTTTTTTACTTTGCATTTCATAGAATTAAGAGGAATCCAAAAGTTATAAAACTTCATCCTAAAGCAGGATTCTGTGTTTTGTTAACACTTACCAAATATTGCTACATAAGACACTCTTCCTCTCAAAGGCAGTGTCAAAAGTGGAAGTTAAAACAGAAGTGGGATAAATAGAACAGCTGCAGGGATGGTAGAAGGTCCACCTAAAAAATTTGGAATATTTTTCTTACACCCTCCTAACCAAACAATAGTACTGGCTAAAAGCATAATGCAAAAGATAATAGGAATTGCTCCATCTTTAAAGAACCTTGCCATGTAAAACTGAGCATTTATGAATATTTTTATTATATTATTGAAAGTGATAGCAAAGAAAAATTGTAATCAGGTAATTGTCACTAAAGGAAAAATGCATACTTAAAATATACCTTTTCCTATAGTGTCCCCTGTGACTCATTGTACATTAATCTCACTGCTGCAGAGTTATGCGGTCCCATAACAAAGCAGTACTCATAATAGCTTAAGTAGAGATGCAAAACAAAGAAGCAGCAAGGGCTGGAATGGGGAAATTGTGGAAGCTAATCTTCAGCAAAGTAGTTATTTAGAAAATTACTATTATTTATTTCTTAAACCAGCATAATACCCAAAAAGAAGAGGGGCAGGAAGGTAGGAAGCTAACAGCCTGGGGGATGTAGGCTTTTCTGCCTTCAGTCCTCACCAGTAATCTGGCTTGGTAGGGAAGAGCCAGGTAACTGATTCTCCCAAGCATGTGGCTCTGTCATTGACATATTACTGGCACAGCAATGCAAATAGTGGAGAAACTCCAGCATGAAGGTTCTGAATGGAGGTGGAACTACAGTTGGCCCTCCAAATTTGCAGATTTGAGTTTTGTGGGTTTGATTATTTTTGGATTTGATTAATATGTTCTCTCTAGGAATCTCTAGGTCTCTTAGTGTAATTCTATGGCCAATGTTTGCCTGTCCTGGGAAAGCGGCCAAGTATGCTGATAGCAATACACTCAGAGCTAGATCCTGTTCCAAAGTCAAAGGAAACAACAAAGGTCTGTGCAAACAGACAGTTCTCAAACAAGAGTCCAAATAGCACAAATTAGAGAGCACAGCCAAAGAGAGAAGTCAATAATACAAAGACCTGGGTTCCAGAGAGCGACAAGATGAGTAAGTAAATCCAAAGGTCAAGAAGTCCAGAGAGACACAACAACCAGCAATCCAAGGAGCAAGGTTTCCAGCCAGGTAAACATGGGAGGTCACAATCAAGCATGCTTTCACAGGGAAGTTCAGGTAATCTCTGAAACTGAGGCAGGCATTCTGCACCTGTTTAAATTTTCAAGCTGCAGGAATCCAGCTGCACATGATTACTTTGGCATTTTTGATAAAGCCAAAGTAAAAACCAGAAACCTTCCCTTTCTGCTTGTTGCTGGCTGAAGGTAGGTACTATAGGTGCTGTTGTCCCTTCTCCCTCACTCATGCCTGCAGGCTCTGTTGCTGAAAGGCTTGGCTGCTGAGCCTCCTTGGAAGCCATAAACTCTGCTGGAGCTGGCAGGGGCAAACTAGGGCCAGGCTCAGGCTCAGGCTCAGCTTTTGGCACAGGTCCAAGTTGAGGCTCTGGCTCAGCCTCCTCATCCTGGCTGGGCATGATATTGCCAGAAATTGTACTGGAGGACTTAGAGATTTCTCTAGAGAACACTTCTCTAACATTTGTAGGTCCTCCAACAAAATGGTCTGGGAAATAGTGACCATAGAGCCGCACTGGAGGATCTAGAGTTTCCTAGAGAAGTGTTCTCTTAGTTAAAAGAAATAGCATTTTTTCCCACATTCATGTGGGTTCTGCATCCCTAATACCAGCAAATGTGGAGGGCCCAGTGTAGTATTAATTTTCCCTCAATAAACAGCTACAGAAAAACTAGTAAAGGGCCACTTCCCAATAATTAATTTGGAATCCTAGGGAAAACTAGATAGAGGGTAGAGCAGGTGTTTCTAGACCATTGATGAGGAATTTCTGGACCTCTAGGTGTTCTGGGTAGCATCTGATATCATTGTCCATTACTGGTTTGGCTGACTAGGGCAGAGAAGTCATTTTATTCACCAACTTTGTTTTAGCTCTTTTAATATCTATTTGATATTAATTTTGGGGATTTGGTGGTACATGTATGTTAATTCAACTGAATGTTTCTTGCATAACTAAGGATTTACCAATGCAAGCTAAAGAGCAAAAGGTGATTTGGTATGTTTGCTACCACGTTATTTTTCTACCATAATCAGTTCAAGAGGACATACTCTTTATCTTCTAAGTACTGGACTTCAAGCTGATGTAGAAACTACACATTACACCGTGGAGATAATTCACACTAAATCTCATAGGTGAATGTAGCCTTGTCACAAGCAGTTTTGGACATCAGTGAAGATGCCACAGTGAAGTGAAGACACTAGAGAAGCTTTGAAATCTTGCAGGACTTTTTTTTTTTTTTTGCAATTTGGTTTTCCAATAAAAGTATCAATATTTTGTGGATTTTTGATTTTGTGTGTACAGCACACATTATATATATTAGGCATGTTCAGTTTTTGTTTTCCCCTCTGTAATTAAAATCTTGTGTGAGAGAAAGGAATAAGCTCTGCATCCCACCCCTCTTGTTACCATCTTTTGCCACTTTACACAGATTGGAGGGTGACTATGCATCTCTGGGGAGGGATGGGACACACACACCCCTCTGGCACTTGTCTCTCCCCTCAGAAAGAATTGAGTCTGATCTGGCATTTCCATTGATAGGGATCGCGTCAGAATTGATTTTTCCCAAAAGAACTTCTAAAAAAATTGCTATCAAAATAACCCGAGGTTTTTGTGTTTGCTCTGCTTTACTCCCACTGGAATTGATCCAATGAGGATTAGAATCGATTTACAGTGGGAACTAGGGGCATATAGATCGAATCAAGGTTTGGAGCTTATCATAGTGGGAATGAGCCCCTACTTTTCCAAGGTTCTGCATTCAGGGAATGTACTCCATATACTGTTAAATCAAGGAACTTCTGTGTTGCAGACTGTCATCCTCCAGTTCATGAAGGATGGTGCAGAGAAACTCTTCTTTGTGGGAAACATGGAGCCTCTCCTTAGATATCATATCTGAAGTGGTGAGAGACAGATCCTGTTTCTTTATTCAGATCTATTGTCCAGTTAAGCCTGTTTTAAAACTTCATTAGTCTATCATTAATTTCCATCCTGTTTTGATCATGAGAAATGACCCTGAGTCTTTTGTCTCTAAGGAGATTGTGTGTGTGTGTGTGTGTGTGTGTGTGTGTGTGTGTGTGTGTATCTCCACATATCTGAAATGCTAACTTTACATTAGTTGGTAGGTAGATTTGGATTAAAGAGCAGCATTTTACATGTTCTCTTTAACACTAGCAACATTTAGACATACAGGTCTAATCTGCACTGGAGAAATAATGCAGTTTGATACTGCTTTAACTGATATTGATCAATGCTATAGAATTCTGGGATTTGGTGTTCAGTGAGATATTTAGCATTCTCTGTGAGAGAAGTGCCACAACAAATTGCATCATGAAGCCACCATAGAGCTGCAGCAGGATAGGAAAAGCTGGTTGAAAAAGGAGCTGATCTTTGCCACTCCTTTATCAGCTGGCTTCAAGGTGCACTGAGGCTGTGACAAGTGTTTGCTGTGACCCCAATCCATCTTCGGATGGGGCAGCTTCAAGCCACTCCTTCTGCCGATCTGTTTCATCCCTATTATAAGTAATTTATGGGTACCTCATTCAAACAAATATTTTATATAGAAGCAATGTTGCATTTTTGTGGGTCAAGGAAATAGCACACTCTAAACTGTACACAATATGACTCCCATATTCACAAATTTGGTATCTGTAGTTTCACTTATTCATTCTGAAAATATATGTTCTCTTTAGGCCTTTCCAGGTGCATTTCTGTGGTCAGTGGGCAGTCAAGCATACCACAGAATTGTTCTGGAGGACCTAGGCATGTTTTCTCTAGGCATGTCTAGGTCTTCCAGTGCGATTCTATGGGATGGTTGATCCAGAAGTCAGCCATCTCATTGAAAATAATAGGGTACCCTCTTATCCATAGAGAACTAGTGTGGTATAGTTGTTTGAATTCTGGACTATGACTCTGCAGACCATGGCTTGATTCCTAGCTTGGCCAATGAAATCCATTGGGTAACCTTGGTCAAATCACACTCTCTCAGCCTCAGGGGAAGGTAATGAGAAACCTCTTCTGAACCAATCTTGCCAAGAAAACCCCAAGATAAGGTTGCCTTAGGGTCACCATAAGTCAGAAACAATATGAACACACATAGCAACAAATTATCTGTGTTTCAGGTATCCATGGGGACTCTTGGAATGTAAGATCCACAAATGTGTGGGTTGTACTTTGCCTATATTTCTATTTTATAGCATTCTCAATTATACATTTGAGGAAGCAGAATTACTTTGTAAACTCAACTATAAGTTGACCTCATATATAAATTGAGGGCAGGTTTGGGGGCCAAAGTTATGGATTTTAATATGGTCCATGGATATGTCAAAGGTAAAACTTAGGAGCATGTAATAAAGGATCAAAAGGATGAAGCAAAGGAAAACAATCCCAAAGAACTTACAAATTTTCAGCAAATATAATTGTGTTCACAGTAAAGGCTGGATAGATGAGAGAGTTGGGGGGTGGGTCCATGCTTCCAGGACAGGTTACACTCTTGGCTTTCACCAGGGGATGGTTCCTTTTTTTTTAATGAGAGTTAACGTTCAGTATTTACATTGAGCTGTGGATAAGGTGATGCAGGTTTTTTGGGTTATTTTTTGACTAAAATTTATAGACTTATACATGAGTATATAGAGTACTTGTGACATGAATAAGTTTCATTCCAACCTATAAAAATGAAATACGGACTATATACAATTTAAAAGGCAAAATAAGGAGCATGGTATGTTTTACTGCTTGTGTTACAACTGTTCTAAATTCGTTTGGTGGAAAGATCACTTTGGGAATATATATTTCTGTCCCAAACTTAATTAAATATTAATGCAGATCCTAAAGAAACAAAGTAGCAAAAAAGATAATAAGAAATTGGCCATTATGAATTTCAGAATGTTTTATTAGTCATAAGTTGTGACCCAAAAATGTCTAGATAATTGTTCAATATACAGATCTTCAGATATCAATAGATTTAGGAAACTTGCTTAGCAACAATTGCTTTTGTTTACTTGTGTACCTTCACATCAATTCATGATGGATTTCAAAATATTAAAATAATTGGGTCTAACTAAATGTCTAGTAACAGCAAGCAAAACAAAAAGGTAAACATGCTTTTTGAAACTACAGCCTGTACAGTAAGACAAGTCTGCACACAAAGACAAAACCTGACAAAACTAATTTGGATTTAAAATTTGAAAAGTGCTCATGGTGCCCATTTTAACCTCACTGACAAGTAGTCCAGAAAAGGTCAATTTGCAGTACATGATCAGCCAACTGCTCTCTGTATGCTTGTGAAAAGCCATCACTGTAGTGAGAAAATCTCACTGTGAGCTTGTCAACAGATTTGGTTCCTAGGCATGACTATGAGATGGCTTTTGGCTTCTTTTACAGATGATGACATGGCATAAGCAGGCCTGGTCCAAGACATTTCACTGAAAGAGGTGAATAAGAAGAAGGTCTCCCCAGTTCCATGTACAGAAGAAGCTTATTTCAATATTTGGTGAGGAAACAAGGTCCTCCTCCTGAAGCCAGCAGTAGGACAGGCTGCCTGGTACACTGCCTGGGCCATTCAGTTCAAGACTTAATTGCTCATCCCTACTTTCATTATTTGTCCCCAACTGCTGTCTGAGGTAGCCATGTAAGGCTGCATCTGCACTGCAGAAATAATGCAGTTTGGCACTACTTTAACCACTTTAAAAGTGGTGTCAAACTGCATTATTTTTGCAGTGCAGATGAGGCCTTACTCTGCTGAATGCTAAAATCTCCCTCAGGTATAGGGGCTTTAGGATCCAAATATCATGGAAGGGGGCATAGTTTTATGTCTATATCTTTTGTGGGCCAGTTACTATGGACTTTCTCATATCTATAAGGCAGCATTTTGGGAAATATTGAAAACTACATAATACTTGCATGATTTGATCCACACATGACTAATAGTGTTGTGATGTAATCAGACAAAATTTTTAAAAGTCATGAATAGATTTTTTTTGTGTGTGTGGATTTTTCGGGCTATGTGGCCATGTTCTAGAAGAGTTGGCCACATCGCCCAAAAAGCCTACAAAAAACTATGGGTGCCGGCCATGAAAGCCTTAGACTTCACATCATGAATAGATATTGGCTGGAATACTGTTAGTGACTTAGCATGGTATAAATGCAATCCATATGGTTGTAAGTCACTTTTTTCCATCATTGCAGAGGTTGGAATGCTTTATCACCCTCATGCAGTGATCAAAATCCATCCTAAAAACAAAATATAGACAAACAAACAAACAAAAGCTTTTAGCTACAAGAGACCCCCCTTTTTTTCCCCCACCATGGACATTTAGTGACAAAGTGGAGTAGAACAAAAATATATCAAAAAAATGGCACCCTACTGTTGCTCTTGATCACTTGGGACAAATCTCTGTTCAGAACTCAGTGATCCAAACAATGAATGAGCAGAGTCTGATATCCATGGAGATGTCAGAGATGGGGCCAGCATGTCCAGTCCAATTCCTTCTCCCATTTTAGGCCTTTTCAAAGAAGCACAGGAATATAATTTCAATTTGTCTTTTCTTCCTGTATTTATTAAAACCCAAATTTGCAAAAGTTGAATGGGAAAGAAAACAAAACTGACAGATAGTCCATGCCGAAGGATGGATAAAAAAATTAATATTGATTTCTTTGGGAGGCTAACCTGGCTCCCTCCTTTTCATTGACATGTGGATGCTTCCCCCACCCCCAGCAGACTTTGAGAAACTGATTATTTTTCAGAGAAAAGTACAGTGTACTGTACTACTTTCATCCTTATCTTGAAAATATTTTTATACAGTTGTAATTCTATTTACAGTTTAATGATTTTAATCAAATGCTTCTATATGTTTTTAGCTAAATGTATTTATTTGCATTTTTTAAAATGTAAAACACCTAGATTCCCAGCTTTGGAAAATAATCAGGTTATAAATAAAGTAATACATGGATAGATATATACTATACATAGATTGTTTTCATTCAGAACTAGGGGTGTAATTTTTCAACAATTTTATTCTTGAAAGAAGCAAGAGTAATTTTAGCCATTTTCTTCCTACTGCAAGGAAGCTTTAAAAAATTATGCAGTTGCCAAAGTTTGGAACTTATTCTGTGCAAAATTTTCATGTTTTTTCCCCTCAGAAAACATCAATTTCTGTGCAAAAAGAAAAATATTCTGTGCAGAAAATGTATTTTTAAGTGTAGAAAATGCTGCCTTGTGCAGGAAAAAGTGAGCAATTTTGCCCAGTATAATTTTCTAATTATCAAAATTTCCATAAGTCCAAGATTCTCTTCATTGAGATTTCCTGACACTTGAGAAACACATTCCCTGATTACTTCCCCAATATTTTCAAATATCCTTTCCATCCCTAATCAGAATCTACAAACATTTGTTCTTAATCCTCAAGAATTAGAGAAATGACAAATAATAATAATAATAACTTTATTACAGCCATTTGGCCAGCACAGAAATGACAAATATCTCTACTAGAGGTGCCTTCAAAATGTCCAAGGATATTTTCTGTTTTCATGCATAATTATTATCCTCTTTGGAAATGGACTTTGACCCTGCATTCTGCACAAGAAAATGTTATACTGCTGGTATCAATGTTGAATGCCTATATGCCTCCATCTAAAGAAAAAATGGGATTTTGCCAGTCTAGCAATCCTTAGGTACATTTGCTGATGCCTCGAATACCTGGAGACTGAGGATGTAGGTCCAAAACACACTGCAGAAATAATTCAGTTTGAGACCACTATAACTGCCCTGGCTCAGTGCTAGAAAATTCTGGGAATTGTAGTTTTGTGAGACATTTAGCTTTTTATTTCAGAAAGTTCTGGTGCTACAATGAACTACAATTCCCAGGATACCCTAGCACTGAGCCAGGGCTATTAAAGTGGGCTCAGACTGGTCTATTTCTGCAATGTGCTTTGAACCATAGATACACTGCAGAATTAAATCAGTTTGGGACCACTTACATTGCCATGACTCTATCTTATAGAATCTTTGGATTTGTAGTTTGGTGAAGTGTTCAGCATGATCTGTCATAGAGCTCTAGTACCTCATCAAACTATAAATCTCAAGATTCTGTAGAACAGAGTCATGGCAGTTAAAGCTGTGTGGAACTATTTTAATTCTGAAGTGTGGAGACACCCTGAGTTCATTAGGTTCATAGCTAATAAAACATCACTGACTGTTGTCTTGCAGCAGCTTTAGATAGTAATATCCACTGATACAATTGACCTGGCATTCCTTCAATCATCACAGCTGTTATACTTTCAAAAACTGGGCAAGAAAGCCCTCAGGTTAGTTTAGTCTCTGAGCAGGAACACTTAGAAAGGCATTCTCTTCATCTGATCCTCATTAAAACACCCTGTTACCCATCTAATTTGAAACATATTTTCCAAAGCTTTTTGGCTAAGCTTTGCTAATTAGAGTCAAGTTACTGAATGTTAAGTTTGTGTGTGTGTGCTATGTACCTGATGATTTATTCATGTTATTTGGCTAGTTTGTATACCATTCTACCCACCTACGTGAATGGCGATCCAACAGAGACACCCCTTGCTTCATTACTGGGTTTTCTCCAAAATTCTAGAAAATAGCTAATTTTAACTAGATATCCCTGAATTAGGACCCTCCTAAAAGGCAGAGTGAGGCTGTTGTCTCAGGAAGAAGATGATGGGAGGTAGCAGTGCCAGCTAAGGGCTAAGAAGATGTTGGAAGATCTGTGTTCTCAGCAGCCTGCCCCAACACCAATCTATCATGCTGTCCTCAAGTGTAGTGAATAACAATCTGTCATTAATAGAACTGATGCAGTTGTGCTTATTAAAAGACTGGCAATTTTGTTTCTATACAGTGAATGCAAACATGTTGAGGATGTAGACTTAAGTCTATGAAACCTCATGCTGCCAACTTCTTTCTTTCAGTTAGTCTCAAAGGTGCTACAAGATCTTTCTACATACTGATTCTACAGACTAACACGACTATATCTTTGGGTTAAAAAATGTTCAACAAAATGAAAATACCCAACACCAGCACCAAACCACATAGAAACAGTTGGGAAGACATCTGGAACAAGCTGGTATATCTCCCCCCCCCCCCCCCCACACACACACACTTGATGTCTTATGTTTTGTCAGCAACTAAGTTGCTTAGCAATTATGAAGCAGAAAATGAAAACAAATATTTTGTAGAAAGCATTATAACGATATAATTTAACTAAAAGCAGTGAATTAATCACTTTAGTTTTGGAAGTAATAATGGGAGAAAATGAATTAAAATGACACTCCATGGTATTCTGCAAATGTTTTAGATTCTACACTTTTGCTCCTGGAAGTCAGGAAACTTTATCTATTGAACTGTTTAGCTCAAAACAAGATAACACTAATGGAAATGTCCTCTCCTGAGTCCAAAGACATTTTCAATAGGCTGCCTCTTAATATTATGCAAAATTAAGAGATCCTGGCTGGAGAAATTGGATATAAAGTTTGCTGGAAATAGTTTTTGACAAATGGGTAAGAGAATAGATTTCCTCTGCACTTTATATACCATTATAGTAGTAGTAGAACTAATAGCATTCCCAGCTTACGAGAAGCACCCAGAAGCCCACTTCAGGTTTTTTTGGGAAAGGGAAGAGATTATCAGTGTTGTAGAAGTATTGCCAGATGGATCTAAGTGAAGGCCACTCTGGGCCACCCTTTTGGAACTCTCCCCTTCCTGGTTCATTCCTGGTTATCAGAGAAGGCTGTGTGGTTAAGGTTGAGCCTGTGCAGACTGGCCATTAAGGCTGGCTCTACACAACACACACCCTGACTCCACCCTATGGCGGTGTGATGCTGCACACTGCACCACACGATGCACGGTGTCACAGTGTTCCTCTGGCACTGTATTTAGATGACACAGCACCAATGGAGTGTCATAAAGCTGCAATGCTGCTGGCTATGGCGCCCTTTCCAGGGCACAAAAAAGAACTGTGTTTTGAGGTGCCTTTTTGTGCCACGGAAAGGCCAGATTGGGGCCATGGCATGCGGTTGCTGTAGTCCCGATCTGGCGAAGACAGAGGTGGCTGCAGGCTGCCCCTTCAGGGAGGAGGTTTGGGGTCCTCTTAAGAGACTTTCGGAGAGTTGGGAAATCAGGGCCATGTCCAGCTTAAGGGGAAGTAGCTGTGGAATCCCAAGTCTGCCATCATAGTTTAACCAACACATGGGCTAGGTATGAGGAAGTACCTTGGTCAAAAGTTGGGTCATCTGATACCTAGGTCCAGACTCTTGATACAAATTGATACATTTCTCTTCTGGCTTCACATATAAGGGAAAAAATCAGGATGAGCACAGTGTCAGTATATTTTTGCCCTGGCCTGTGTAAAATGTCTTATGTGCATGCAATGGGTTAAAGGGGAAATGCTCACTTAGAGGAAGCTGAGCATGGAGATAAGTCATAGCAGTTCCAAACTGCACTGTCACTGTGGCTACAGGAAGCTGATGAAACACTAGCAGGTGATTGGATCAGAATCCTAGCTGTGTTTGTGTATATAAGGATGAATGTTCTAGTGCACAATGTGGTGGTATGGATGTCAGTTGATGGTGGTGCATTATGCTGGTTTGTGTAAATATTGTTGTATCGTGATTGTAAATATTTGCTGCAACTAAGGTTAAAAGCCTCTTCGGAAGAACATCAGCAGTTGTGAACTACTTCCATACTTGACAGTGGTGTTTGTCTTCCTGGCTGGTAGTCTTCTGCGTATGGACTCAGTTTTTCCCCAGCGCTAACAGAGAAGTGGGAGTGGAAGGATAGTTTTTGACTCAAAACTCTAGCTTCCAATCACACTGAATGGGTTTTTTTCCCCCAAGCTGTTCACATCAGGTGCTTTGGGAGGGCTACTGAAATAATCTTCAGTGTTGTTATTCCAGCTTTCTCTACCAAGAGAAGGAATGTCCAAACAATTTCTGTGGCATCTGTGGGGCCTAGAGTATACAATGTTGGGTGTTACCCTAAAAAATTATAAGTAATCATATCCTCCTACCTCTACCACTGTACACTCCATATTCTTTATCCACTCCATCCTAATGAACTTTCTCTGTCTGATGCAGACAGAATGGAAAATGATGAAGTCTTTAACTATTATTTGGTTTGTTATAGGTGGGTTACAGACTGCCGAAAAGTGGCAGCCTGTACCCGCCCCTTTCCCTAATGTATCGGGGCCTCAGTGGACAGAGCGGCAGCCTCTGAGGCCCCGATCCGCCGCTTTCCGGGCCGCGGGGAAGCGGCAAAAGGCCCCTTCCCCGTTGCCTGGAAAGGGGTGTTCTTGGGGCTTCAAGCCCCAAGGACACCCCATGGCGGCGGGGAGGAGGAGAGAGGGGCCGCTTGGCCCCTTTCTCCTCTGCATCGCTGGCACAGCCGTCTGAAGGCTGCGCCCAGTGACGCAAAGCTGCTTAAAGGGCGCTCTAAGTGCCCTCATGCGGCGTGATGGCATCACGTCCGTGCCACCTCGTTTGGAGGCGGCGCATTCGTGATGCCATCATGGCGGCCCCCATGTAGATGGGGCGCTGCCATCTTGTACGTCCTCAGGACATATTAGGCTTAGGGGCGTCAAGAAGTGACGCCCCTTTTTAAAACTAGGACGTCCTGAGGATGTCCCTTATGGCCATTTGTAACGCACCATAATTTCTTAGGTACTGCACATCTCCATTTGAAAATCTTCAGATTTTTCGTGCAGGAACATATCTGTGGCATGAACAATTTTAATACAAATTATGAGGATTGTGATGAAATAAATTGCTTCCTCTTTAATAACAGGGAGATCCTGGAAGGTGAGGAGAGAGGTAGTAAACACTACTTTTATTGATGCTGCTGAGAAGTGGAAGCACCATTACCTTAGTGGTAAGGACCATTCAAGTGAGCAATGGAAAAAGGGTGCCATGTCAGATGGACTAGTGGGCTCTTCAGCCCATATTTGTGTGCTCCTTCTTATTTCAAAGCAGAAGTTTTGCTTGATGCTGTATTAATATCATCCCTTGTTTTGTTGGCTTCTAAGTGATGCTAGCTGAGAAAAGACTTTATGTGAACAGAACAGTTTCTTCCAGCTATGAAAAATAAAATACAGAAGTGACAGCTGCAGATTATCAATGAGAAATTTCACTTTCTAAATATATTGAGCATATAATATTGGAGCAATCATCATGCCAAAATGCAATCTAAAGAACATCCGTGTAGAATTTAAAGACTATGCAAAGAACACATTCACACTATTAAGCCTAATTGGTCAGTTTCAAGAAGAACTTTGGACTGTAACCAGGGACATTATCAAGGAAGAATGCAAAAAGACACATTGTAGTGTAGCCAGAAAGAAAGAAAAGCCTTGCTGTATGGCAGATTAAACTTTTCAAATGGTTAAAGAGCTGTGAGAAATAAAAGTGAAAGGTGACAGAAATAGAGGCAACCCTGGGATTGGAACAGACCCATCAGGTCCCCATCTGGTCTGCCAAGGTTGAGCCTGGCCCTGGCCCTAGGGTTTTGGCCTGCAACATCCTAACAGTACGATGCAAGGCCGGGGGGGGGGGGGGGACTCAACAATTGCTCAAACCCTCATAACCATTCTTTCAGTGGTCTTCTGTGAGATACATGGGATGATGCACCTCTTCTCCCATTCCTAAGATAGCAGCTTTTCCCCAATTGATGCCTTATTTGATCACACACAATTTTCTTCTTGACCTATTTCAATCAGGATTTTGGACAGGTTATTCCACAGAAATGGCTCTGACTCACATACTAAGTGATATACTAGTGGAAAAGACTGAGCATCAAATGTCAGTGCTGATCCTATTGGATCTCTCTTCAGCCTTTGATATATTGGATCATTGGATATTGCCACTACGGTTGGCATCATTGGAAATAACAGGGAACACTCTGTCCTGGTTTAAATCTTTTTTGTTGGATTGTTCCTCTGCTGTTTCATTTTGGGGAGCTATGTCAACAACTTTCCTTGTAATTGTAGGGATGCCTCAAGGATCAGTACTGGGTCCTCTTCTTTTCTCATTATATATGCTTCCCTTTGGGTTTCTTATTTCAGAGATGGTTTTCCAATATCACATCTGTGTAGATGACCCTCAGATCTTCCAGAGATTTGATTTAATGGATGCAACTATATGGAAGTCTGTGATGGACTGCCTATTGAGTATTTATCTGTGCAGAAATAGGGGCAGTATCCTGAAAACAACTGTTCAAGGAATAGTGTGTAGGGACAAAGAGAGGTACTAATATAATTAATATTAAAAAAAATAGAAGACAACAAGGTGGAACAAGAGATGTATTCCACAAAATCTGAGAAATCAAATGGAAATTTAAACCAAAAATGGGAATGCTGTATGGGGAATATATTGTGTGATCAAGACTGTTTGTTTATCTTCTGCGTTGCCAGTTTTATTACTCTTCATGAGAGATTTAGTACTATCTCTCACATTTCCCAATAGGGAGAACTGTACCTTTTTCCTGGAGAATCTGATCTGCATTTTAAGTTCTTAGGTAACTTGTATCCTTTTGTACAGATTACCCATTGTATTAACCTTTCTGATAGGTGTGCCTAGCACAATTATTTAACTTGTCAGCAGCCTTCTCTATTTTGTTCTTTGAGCTTTTTTCTAGAATAAAAGCAATTAAAGCAGTTTTTTCATTGTATATTTAAGATAACTGCTGCATATATCAGGCTTTGATTGAATATTCTATGAATGTTTGTCAGGTAGTATGTTATCCACATAATACATCACCATACACGGAGGGCTTGTTTATGTACAACTGGGTAAACATGGAGAATATCTCTGCAGAATGAGCTTCTTAAAAACAACAAAACAAAATCAGCATGGTATAATGCATTGTACTGATTCAAATAAAATAACATCAGTTATCTGAAAAGTGTCAGCAAATGATAAGGTATGCAGGACAGTCTTTTGTTTTGAGAAACTACTCTATACACCCAGAACAATGACAGCACATCCATAGATGTTATATATGGAGAGAAGTAGGCCTAAGGAGATAGAGAATTCAGTTTTAGTGATTTTCTCATCGAAAGGTGTCTGATGCACATGTGGAAGAATAGTGCAAAAAACTAATCTAAATTTTATTTTTATCCCTGTCCACAAGCAAATTTCATACAATGGTCTTGTATATGCATGAAGCAAAGGATCATACATTTGCTGGGTTAGGGGTACAAGGCCCCCGTGAAAGTGGAAAAAACAAAAAAATAAAAAAACCAATATTATTTTTATCTGAGAGAACATCTCTCTAGAAATCTCTGGGTCTTCTTATCTTAGCTTTGTATTTTTGTAATTTTTGCTGCAGCTTGGTGTTGGATGGAGTTATTTAACTCTCCTAGGATATGGAAGTGAAACTATAGATAGGCCATGATTCATCAAAACTTCAAAAGAAATAAATAAAACCCAACAAGAAGCATGATCTAATATTCTCTCATAGGACAGTCTATCTTATGAAATCTAATCCACAGCTGCAAATATGGAAAATTTGATTTCTCTCATTAAGGCTGTGTTGGCATCTGTGTCTATTGTGATATCTGTTTCAAGATGCCAAACATGGTTCAGAACAATACAGAATTGTTAACACTTCTGACAAAGCATTTGTACTTGAAACAGTTGTCACATAATTCACTATATTGCTTGTTTCCATTTTCAGTAGGAATTTCCATAGGGCTTATGAGCACTGTTGTATTGCAGTGAAATGAGTGGTTGATTGAACATTTCAAATAAAAATAGGCTGTGTCTCAGGTGTGGGAGTTGTATGGCCCTCCAGATTTTGTTATACTGCAACACTCAGCAACTGTAGTTATTATAGTCCATCATGAGTAATGCTACATGGGCATGATGGGAGTTACACTTCAAAAATATCTGTTGTATGGTTCTCACCATGCTCTATTCCACTTAGGAAGGGGGCATTCCTATTTTTGTTGAAAGAATTATAAAAAACAGGATTCAGGTCTGCTTCCATTTTTGTTGGAAATTTCTCAAGAATTTGAATGGCACTCTTTACAAAATGACGGGATGCAGATTATTCCATTAAACATATCCCTTCTTTATGTTGTATTACCTACATATCTGAAGGAATCTATTATTTATATATTTAGCATGTTATGTCATTTAATTATTTATGTATTTATTTAAGCTGACAGTGTTCCAAAATAAAAAGGAGGGAAGAAAGATAATGAAGGAAATGAAATCAATCAATTTGCATTTTCACATGAAAGAAAGTGGCAGAGAAGTGGATAACTAGGTAAACGTTCTTTAACTTGTTACAAGATCTATATAAGATTCCCATAGTGTAGATCCAGTTGAGGCCAAGGTTCCTTGGACTAGCAAAAAAGTAAACTTTCTCCATTACCTTTGTGTACCAGTAGTATAATCACAGCTGGAAATCTAGCCACATAGCATCATTCTGCCCAGTACATGTTCCATAATTTTCTGAGGCTGTTGATGTGATTAATCAAGAAAAAAATAACTTGAGAAAAATGTGGACAATGTAGGTCAGAAAAAAACAAACAAACTGTAGAAGCAAATAAGGTTCAAAAATAAGTATTGTCCCCCTCAAAAATCCTTGGGAACATTTTTGTGCCAAAACTGAAATGGTAGGATTTTTTAATGCTTCCTATAACTAGCTGATATTTTACCATCTGACCTAATATGAAGTTGACAGCTGAAGAAATTTTGGGTATAAGGACAGATAAACTTCTCTTCCAATTTTTTTTATGTATAGATGGAAAGTAGTTTTTAATTATTACTTGGCCAATACTGGGTGACTTTGGGTGAGTCACATATTCTCAGCCTTAGAAAACTCAGTGGTAGGTTCAGCTTAGAGTCAACCTTAAGTCAGAAATGTTCTGAAGGAACACAACATCTGCTTATCTGGCTATATAATAATGTCTGTAACTGTTCTATACTACAAATGCAGAAATTTTACTGAATTCAAGAGAATTCCATGTTACTAATTAAAACATTTGTAAATGTCGTCTTTTACGAGTCCCTTTTGTTCAGGAATGCCATCTTAAGTATCACAGAGTGCATCAGACTTGATGGGCAAGTTCCTTACCTGTGAATGGTTGTAAGTGACTCAGATGGCTGTCATAATTCACCTATCCAGGAGAAAACCCCACTGAATACAGTAGAACTTCTTTCCAACTAAAGTTACACAGGATTTTTCTGTATGATATGTAAATCAAGAAGCTCAGCTATGTTGTTGTCAAGTTGCTGATATGTATTCTATACAATGAAGAGTGTGAGTGCCTTTCCCTGATCACACATGAATAATACTCAATGGAACTGAACCAATTACTTGGTTATTTGACCACGAGACAATTTGGTCCAAATTGCTGCTGTTCTTATTTCCCATTAGATTGACTTTGGTTATTGGCAATACCATGAACAGAGACCTACAAAAGCCCTTGAACTGAATCAGTCCAACTGTTGTGTGTTCTCTTGCTCTCTTTCTCATATTGTCTTCCACTTTACCAAGTGTAGTTATCTTTTCCAGTGAGTCAGATCATCTCTCATTGGACCCACCTTGATACTTTTCTTCTGTGGTAGTGGGATTGTGTGCTTGTACATGGCAAGAGGTTGTCAGAAGTGCTGATGCTAGTAGGTTCCCAGCATCAGGCAGACTTATGGTGAGAAGAGAGACTAAATGTGGCAGACAGCCACTGGACAGCTGCAGTAGTGTGGTGTGTGTGTGTGTGGCACTGGTGGAGTAGCTCTTAGAAGCAATGGCAGTGAAACCATAGCTAACTCCAAGGGAGTTAGGACTGCACAGAAGAAAGAAATAGTATACACTCCTGAAGTCTTTTACCTTTAAAAAAAACCTATGATGAGACAATCCAGAATGAAATAAGATGCTGGAAGATGAAACTCTCAAGGTACAACTAATATCTACACAGACAATATATTTATTCAGCAAAGTAAGAATAACAAATATTCTTATCAGGATTTATTAAAAAATATCAAACCAATGAGCATTTTAAGATGCTTTACTTGGAATTTAAGAATTTGGTACATCACAACTTATTTGAAAATGATGACCTATTTTGAAATGACAAAACATTATAGCCAAATCTTTGCTTTCCATAACTGTGTTGTTTTTTATAATTTAATAATGTACGGTTTCAAACTGAATATTTAAACTTGGTTTCCTTTATCTTTGAAGTATTTTTCCGCTTCTGAATGAAGAATTTAAACAGAAATGGGTCTGAAAGAGAATATTATTAACATTTTGGGATAACAGAAATTTGAGCACTACAGCATTAATAGCATTCCACAGTTACACATTTTATAGTGAGCTCCAGCCTTAATGAGCACTTTTGAATTTTTTGACTACCTTTTATCATATTTTTCTTAAATTAATCCTGCCACTTCTTGTCGTGGACAACCTTTCTTAATCCTGTTCACAGATTTCTGAATAGAATACATACAGATACTTGTAAACTCGCACTACATAATTGTTTGTTTTTTCTCAGGATTTATAGTCATATAGGCAAAGACTCACAATATTTTGCATAAAAATATGCATGTTTGTACACACCAACACCACTACACTCACTCCTAATTGCCCACTTCAGTTTATGAAAATACCAAAGCTATTCTTGCTGGTTTTGTATGCATTTTTCTTTCGAATGTAATGCAAATCTTGTAAATACTGTATTTTCCTATGGAAATATGGAGGCATCAAATTTATTTCCCATTCCTATTTCCAGTGATATTGAAAAGATCTTTGTTTTTTCCCCACCCACCACACCTTTTTATCTGATCACATAAAACCTCTCTTCCAGATCCTCTTTTTTAAAGATTAAATGTGCTGCTAAGAATAGTCAAGAGCTGAGCACAGATGGTGTCACAACTAGTCTATCTAGTTGGTCAATCAACCAACTATCAATCCAGTATTTTAGACCTCTTTTCTTCAGCAAATCTCATAGGGTACTTGACAAAACATTTACTGAAATCAAGGTCACTATGTCCACAGAATTCCCTCATTTACCAAGGCTGCATCTCTATTAGAGGAAATTAGATGAATATTTAAATACAGCAGACTGCTTGCTTAACCAAAGGGACAAGACAATAATTGCATTCTGCTTTGCTTCACAATGTGAATAAGAAGTGCAATATAACAATAATATGTGCTTTGTGGGTTTAAAAACCTCTTGTTTTCAAATGAAAATTGTACATTCTGTACATGCATATGCAAGATTGTACATGCACTACTCTACAAACAAGAAAAATAGATAAATTTTTCAAAAAAATAGATAAATTATTTTTTTGAAAAATGAATCACATTGAGAAAGCAAATCAACACCTAATAAAAACTAGGAGCAAGTGATAGGGGGTGGACGATGACATATTTAAATGAAAAGGCTGGTAAATTTAAAGAAAAGACTCAGACCCTGAGCAGATGGGCTAGGATAGCACAGACTATTCTGGAATGAGTGCTCACCCAGGTCAGTCTCCTATCACTTGCACTGAGATGGTGTAGTAAAGCAGGGGCAGCTGAGGGAGTTGGGAGGGGTGAAGAGGGTCAGGTGGCACAGGAGAAGGAGGAGGAGTCGGGGAGGAGCCAGAAGAAGAGGTGTGGCCCCAGGGGGTTATAAGGTGGCGCAGTGGTTAAATGCCTGTACTGCAGCCATTCACTCAAAACCACAAGGTTGCGAGTTCAAGACCAGCAACGGGCCCAAGCTCGACTCAGGCTTGCATCCTTCCGAGGTCGCTAAAATGAGTACCCAGACTGTTGGGGGGCAAATTAGCTTACTTGCTAATTAGCTTACTTGCTGTTCACCGCTATGATCTTTGGAATAGCGGTATATAAATAAATAAGTAGTCAGGAGGAGAGGCGTGCGGAGGAAGGGAGATGCGGAAGAGGGGGTTGTGGAGTGGCGGTTGGGGAAGGGACAGCCCAGGTAACCCACAGCCCTCGATGAAAGGCTATACCTGTTTCCCTTCAAGGGAGACACGGGGTGCAGCAACTGGGGCTGCACGAGGAGGACCAACTAAGAGACCCCAGACTGGAAAGAGACTTTGTTTACCCTGGAGAAGGAGACTGGAGGCAGCAGGAAAGAGGTAGTCTGGAAGGCGAGTGGTGGGACTCAAAGGGCGAGTGTTGGGAACAAGGCCCAAAACTGAAGGAAATAGAGAAGGCCTAGAGGGAGCCGCTGGGGAAGTACCGAAGAGAACGCTGAAGGTCAGCGGCAAGCCACAAGGATCCAGCTGAAGGGGCAGAGGGGCTGTGAGGGGAGACTCCCCAGGGCCAGACCAGAGGTGGTTGAAAGTTTATGTTTGTGAGAAGAGCTTGGGACTAAGTTGCAAGTTGTGTTGACTGGGCATTATTAAAGTTTCTGTTGCAAGCACCCTCGCCTGTGCAAGTTTGTTACTCACGAGGAGTCAGTTTCCTAAGCTAGAGACCCAGGATGCAGCTGGCCATGCCTGCCCCGCCCACAGATGGGTGAATGTTTACATGTCTATCCCTGCACTAGCCCAAGGACCTGGTAATGGCACATGATCTTTACTTTTCTGTGCTGTCCTCCCTAGAAGAAAGAAGCCCCTGTTGCCAAGTCTGATGTGGAAAAGGGGTGCCTGACTGCACTCATACAGCCAGGTGCCCTGTTTCTATGTCACATTTGGCAACAGGAAAGGACTCTTCTCAGTAGGAGATACATCACAAAAAAGTAAGGAATGCATGGGGGCCATTTGAACAACCAGGGTTTGCTGCAGAGTAGGAAACTCCATGACAAACCAGTGATCACATTGTCCCAGGATAAGGTCTGTTTACCCTGGGATTGGACCCCATCTGGTTTGACAAGATTGAGCCTGGCCCTGGCCCTAGGGTTTTGGCCTGAAACATCTAACAGAACAATGCAAGGCCAGGGGAGAGAGACACTCAACAATTGCTCAAAACCTCATAACAGTTCTTTCAGTGATCTTCTGTGAGATACATGGGATGATGCATCTCTTCTCCTATTTCTGTCCAGGATTTTGGAGAAAGCAGCTTTCCCCCAATTGATGCCTTATTTGATCACACACAATTTTCTTCTTGACCTACAGTATTTAAATCAGGATTTTGGACAGGTTATTCCACAGAAATTCTCTGACTCACATAAGTGATATACTAGTGGCAAAGGCTGAGCATCAAACATAACTGCTGATGCTATTGGATCTCTCTGCAGCCTTTGACACTTTGGATCATTGGATATTACTTTTTAATGTCTTTAATGTCTTTAATGTTTTTATACTATTACTGTTTAATTCTGTTTTAGTACTGGGAATGGGGGGTAGGTCTAGGGTTTGATTTTTTTAAAAAAAAAACTATTGTAATTTGATTATTTTATTGTTGTAACCCGCCTGGATTCTTCGTGATTGGGCGGGCTAGAAATAAATAAATAAATTATTATTATTATTATTATTATTATTATTATTATTATTATTATTATTATTATTGCTACGGTTGGCATCATTGGAAATAACAGGGAACACTCTCTCCACTGAATGACTGTCTGAGGTCGGTAATGCATTGGATGAGGGAAAATAGACTTAAACTGAATCCAAATAAAATGGAGGTACTCTGATAGGTAACTCCATTCTGGGTATGGAGATAAGTCTGCCAGTCCTAGATGGGGTCACACTTCCCATGAAAGACTATGTTTGCAGCTTGGGGGTGCTTCTGGATTTGTCGCTTTAACTGTCTTCTCAGATTGATGCGACAGCCAGGAGTGCCTGTTATCAGCTTCGTCTGATACTCCAGTTGCATCCCTACCTGGAGCAGCGGGACCTAGAAATGGTTGTACACACTCTAGTAACCTCTCATCTTGATTTCTGCAATGCGCTCTACATGGGGCAACCCCTGTGCCACATCTGGAAGCTTCAACTGATATAAAATATGACATCCAGATTGGTCACTGGAAAATCTAGGCTCAACCAAATTACATCTATTTTAAAGTCACTACATTGGATGCCCATTAGCTTCCAGGCACAGTACAAGGTGTTGGTTACTACCTATAAAGCCCTACATGGCCTGGGTCCAGTCTACTGAACGAACGCCTCCTCCCATATAATACTTCCCGTACACTCCTTTCCTCCAGGAAATTTTTTTTACAACCAATAGTAATAATATTTACTACCTGGGCCGGAGGGACCTTGAAACAGTAGTACATGCTCTGGTAACCTCTCGTTTGGATTTCTGCAATGCGCTCTACATGGGGCAACCCTTGTACCATACCCGGAAGCTGCAATTGGTGCAGAATATGGCAGCAAGACTGGTCACTGATACATCCAGGACCAGCCACATTACACCGGTCTTAAAAGACCTACATTGGCTGCCTATCCGCTTCCGGGTGCAATACAAGGTGTTGGTTATAACCTATAAAGCCCAAAATGGCTTGGGTCCAGGGTACTTAGAGGACCGCCTCTCTCCGTACAATCCGCCCTGCACACTCAGATCAACAGGGCAGCACTTATTAAGACTCCCAGAGGTCAGATTAGTTAAAACCTCTAAAAGGGCCTTTTCCATCTCGGCCCCCACCCTCTGGAACTCGCTGCCCACTGAACTCCACTCAGCTACCTCCTTGGCCCAATTTAAGAAGGGGTTGAAAACACTTTTCTTTGAGCAGGCCTACCCCTGACTCCTCCCCCTGAATGCCTCCCCCCCCCCTTTTCCAGCTGCACTGATGATCTGGCATGAGTTTTAAGTTAATTGCACTGTTGTTGTTTCTTGCCCTGTTATTTTATGTATATGTATTTTGCACTACTGTAAACCGCCCTGATGTTTTCGAAGGGCGGTATATAAATAAAGCTATTATTATTATTATTATTATTATTATTATTATTATTATTATGTATAGCCCCCTCTTCAAACCAGGCTATCAGAGCAACTTACAATTTGTTAATTAGACATTTCCCTGCCCTCATGCTTACAATCTGAAAACCAGACCGGCGGTGACCTCCCAGAGATCTTTCTCTGCTGCCGCCCCAAAAATTTGGAATGACCTGCTGGAAGAGATTAGCCAGTTATCCTCGTTGGAGACTTTCAAAAAGGTGATAAAAACCCTTCTCTTCCAGCAGGCCTTTCCAGATTGATAATGTCCAGAATCAATTGAATCCACCCTCCTCACCACTTTTCTCACTCGCGGATTGTGTAATAATTTTGATGCATTGTTACATACGTTTTAACTATGTTTTATTATTTAATTTTAAACTTGTAAGGGAGGGTTAGGTTAGAGTCTTGTGGGTTTATTGATTTATCATTGTGTATTGTATAATCATGTTGTTACCTGCCTCGATAGCCAGGATATAAATAAATATTTCATTCATATTTCATTCATTCACTCTGTCCTGGTTTAAATCTTTTTTGTCAGATTGTTCCTCTGCTGTTTCATTTTGGGGAGCTATGTCAACAACTTCCTTGTATTGTGGGATGCCTCAAGGATCAGTACGGGGTCCTCTTCTTTTCTCATTAAATGCTTCCTTTGGGTTTCTTATTTCAGAGATGGCTTTCCAATATCACATCGTGTGCAGATGACACCAGATCTCCGAGATTTGATTTAATGGAGGCAACTATAGGAAGTCTGTGATGGACTGCCTGTTGAGTATTTATCTGTGGATGACCACACACTGTGGTTAAGCTGAACATGGATGAGGCAGAGATGCTGGTGTTTCAACCTGACCAGCAATAGCCCCACTTTCATCCGTTCACTCTGTTTACAAGGTTGAACACTGGTTCCTGTCCAGTTGCCAGGAACCTCAGAGTCCTGCACCAAACACATACCAAATAAAATTATAAACCACCTAACAAGAACATGTGAGAAATAAATTTTTAAGTTCTAGAAACTACCTAACTAGCTCACTTTATAGTATTCAGTTAAGACATGTGTCTTACACCCTTGAAGGAAGTGCTGGTTGTGAGAGCTAAAAACATCTTGATGCAGATCTAGAGATGCCCAGAAGATTTTGTATTTTTCTCTGAATAAAGATGTGAAATAACAGGGTACTTGACACTGCACCTGCAATTTTACATCTGAGTGATTTTAATACTTTGAATAGCAGAATCTAGCACATCATCAATTTTAAAGAAAGAACGGCTTGTATGCTACGATTTTGACTGCAATTTAGATTCATGAACAAGCAATTTATCTTTGCAATTGCTGGAATCCAGGGGTGGTGTTGTCTGAATTTTGAATATTAAGCCTAGTATGCAAGATGGCAAGAACATAACCCTTCTTACAGCACAGGCCAATGGTCCATTTTAGCTAGTATGTGTCTACAACAACATTCATATTAATTATTGAAGTTGATAATGCAAAAATTTCCCACAATCCTATCTTATATCCAAGAATTCTAGCTCTGATGTGCACAGGTATTTAACACTACAAATTCTAGACACTTGCCATCATAGGTTGACATTCTCATTTTGAAATTAATGAATGGTGTTTAAGAAAATAGGTGCCACAGCTTGAAAAGATGGTGTCAAGGAATCCTGATTACTGTATATACTCATGTATAAGTCAACCTCATGTATAAGTTAAGGGCAGGTTTTGGGGGCAAAATCATGGATTTTAATATGACCCATGGAATAGTCGGGGTGAAATTAGGGGCGTGTAACAAAGGATCAAGGGGAAAACAAACACCCACTTCCCTCTGTCCTTCTCCCTCTTGGACCTCTCTCAAGGGTCACAGCCTGGGCATGCAAAATGGGAAGACAAACCTCTCCCCCCCCCCACCCCTTTTCCAAGGCTCATGGCTTGTAAAAAGGAGACAAACCTCTGTTCTCTCTCTATCTTCCTCCTCCCCATTCACTATCAGCTTTTTGGAGCCCATTTTTGGGCTTAAACTTTTTGACATATAGACAAGTATATACGGTATGTTGAATATGGGAATCTCCAGTTGAAAGGTGAAAACTAATAACTTTGCTTTTGCATAGCCAGTGCACCATATCTTCATAGACTGGTTTTTTTTTTTGTTTTGTTTTTTGTGAAATTTGCTCTAGAGACAGAAGAACAGAAATGTGCTGCAGTTGAACTCAGAAATTATGGAGTTCAACCCAACAGTATTGTATTGGTTAAGAGACTGAGCTTATGAATGAGAACATCTCAGGTTAAAACTCTTCCATGATCATATTTAGGGATCCTTCACCAAGCCATTATCTCACTTTCACTCTGCAGAAATATTTTAATAGAAATACATGTATTTAATACTGGGAAAAGTTGTCATTTTATTATAATTTATTTTATGTAATAATCTAGGAAGTTGGCAGCCATCAGTAATTCCAGTAAATTTCAGGTGCAACAGGTGAATCCCACAGATTACACTGCTCACCGCTTCAAAGATTGTTTTTTTAAGGATAACACAAAATAAGTGGGGTTCTCGTGCTGTAATAAGTTATTGCATTACTACTATAAGTAATCTTCTGTGCTGTAATGAGCCTTCATTCCAAATGGAGGCATGTTATTCATATACCCAAAATGACACTGCACAGTATAACCACTTGTCCCAAAAAGACAAGTGAATAAATGTAAAGTGTGGCATTCCTCTCAAGGCCTTGGCAAATAGGAAGATTTAAATTCCATGGAAGAATTTTAGTGCCAGCAGCACCATCAAACCTCTCTGAGCGATGATTCCAGAGTTGCAACACCACTACAGAAAAGCCTCTCTTCTTTGCTAATATGTATCCCATTTCTGCTAAAGACAGTACTTGGTTAAGAGGCTTAAAGAAGATCTAGGACATACATGGTTATATCTGCAGTTATATCCACAGTTGGATACCACTTTAACTAGCAACCTGGGATTTGTACCTTAAAATCCTGTTAGAGAAAGGTTCAGTGCTGTCATTCAGAGAACAAAATAGAACTTTCTAGCAGACAATTCTAATTGCCTCACCAACTAGAAACCATAATTCCATAATTAGATTCAAACTGCTAGAATGGTGCAGTGTGTGTACAATCCTGATCATGACACAGTTAAGTTTCCCCACTATCACAAAAGGAGAAAGTGAAATTAATATTGTGGCAGCTAAGCATTTAATGTCATCAACAGCACTAAAAGCTGCATCCCCCCCCCCACAAAACAAACAACAATAGAATAGTTTTATCTTTAGCAAACAGCCATTCACACCAGCTGGCTGCTCTATTCTTGCCTGTGCTGGGTCAATGACATTTATCTTTGGGTTTTCTTGTTCTTTAAATGATCCTATCCAACCATGGATTATGTAGGGACTATAATAACACTATCATGCCACACCGTCAAATAGAGATGGTGATACAACAGTTTTGCTGAAAATAACAAACCAAATGCCTTGTTAACCTTAGTGTAAACGGATGTGTATGGAAAGACCCTCTTGTTGAAGCAATGGTTTTTAATTCCCAAGAGAGAGAGAACATCAGTGTCATTTCTTGAGGAATAAGAATGCCATGTGAAAACATCTCCCCCCCCCCCCCCCCCAATCATTCTCTTCCTGGAGTGGAGAGAGAATTAATCAAAAAGGGAAGGGTGACATGGAAATACTATTTGGTGAAATCAGTCCCCTCCTTTGGCTCACGTCAGTCTTTACTATACCAGCAGAAAAAGCACTTGGAAGATATCCCCCTGTATAATACTCCTCCCTCTCCCCCCCAAAGGGGAAATGTACACTGGGAGATGCATCACCACATCTTGAAAGTTGCTTTTTTGAATAAAATTTCGAACCCCCCCCCCCCCAAAAAAAACCTCCAGCTAGCATAGCAGGTGGCATTTGTGATTTGTGATTATAAACTTTAGACATGCCAATGTTAGCCAACACTGCAATAGAACAGTAGAAAAGTGTGTACAAGGCAGCCCAGAAGATAGTTGATCTACAGTTTGCCGGGCCTTGCCTAAATGCAATAAGGCTAGCTTCATATAATCTTAGCACACATTTCTCCTGTATTAAAAAAAATGTCGAATCTACCTGATTTGGGTCTCAGATGCATGACATGATTTACTCAGCTGATCTGAGTAATTTATACTACTCGATACACTGACCCTGTTCAGGAAGTCAGCTGAATGTGGGTAGAAGTAAAAAAAAAAAAAAATCCCTCAGCATCCAATGTAAGTTAGATCTGATCTGTCAAGGCTGTTTACTTCAGGTTAAGTGCTAAGGGCATTGGGGCAGGGGTAGAAAGAATGGTGGCTAGAATCTATATGGGAGTTAGGTTTTTTGTAAGTTGTCTTAATGTATGTGGGAATTAGAACTGGTGAGCTTAGTAACATCTATCCAGTAGAGGGCTGCTGTTACATTAATACATAGCAGAGCAAGCAAAGTGCCCAATATGTCTAGCACCAAAACATTGTTCCAAATATGGATCAGACATTCTGGCTGGAGTTCCAATATGCAGTTTTGCAATTAAGTACCAGGATTTCTTAGCCCCTCTGCTATTAGCTAAGTGTAGGTAAAGTTACGTTAAGTAAAAAAAGATATAATATTCCAATGATTCTCATTATTGATATTGTTTTTGTTATTGTTAATTTTCTGGTTTACTGTTGGGAAGTCACACTGGAAGAATAATGGAACAGCATGATTGGCACAGTTCCTCCCAGTATTGGATGTTCTAGAGGACAAGAAACATTTGACTATTTATCAAACGGGGGCGGGTTATAGACTGCCGCTTTGAGGCGGTCTGCCGCGCCCCGTTTGCTCCGTAAGGGAGCCATCGCAGCCACACGCGCGGCTCCCTTACGGAGCAAAAAAAAGCTCCAAATGGACTTCTTTCTGCAGCGCCTTGTGACGTCGCGAGGTGCCAGCGGCGCATTTGAGACATCACAGGCGCCGTGACACGTCAGATGCACAGCGTCCGATACGTAAAGATGGCGCAGCCGTGTGGAACGCCAGCGCCAATTGTACAGACAGAGTCTGTATTAGACCCAGGGGCGTCTAGAAGAGACGCCCCCTTTTTAAATGGGACGTCCTGTGGACGTCCCAAGTGCCGGTTTGTAACCGGTCAAAGGAAACAGTGCTTTCTGTGTCAAGTATGTGAGAGGTTTTTTATGCATTTGAAAAAAAACTTCTATGTACTCCTACACTTAGAATGTGTATTTCTCTGCAGAAGAACTGTCACAAATTTTTAGGATGCTGGAGTACATGGAAAATACTGACGCACAAAAACAATTACTTTCTTCTGCAGTAGAGAAAAAACTACAGTACTATTTGCTTTGCATTTACATCCTCAGTTTTAGATCTAAATATACCTGAAGTTACAGCATTATTCTAGCTGAGGAAAAACACTTTCTTTATATTATGAAATTGCTAAATATTCTCCAGTGAAGAGGGGAGCCAAATTGTCTGTCAAACATGTTTAGGGCTGGGATGCAGAAAGAGCACAACTTTTTTCTTTTTCTGATCCACCCTTCAACTGGTTGCTCCTTTAACTGGCTGTCCTCTTCAACTCTCCATATTTCTAGTATTGCAGTAATTTAATGCTTAGATCAAATATTTAGAAAAACAGGTTAGGCAGTCAAAGTAGAGGGGATGGCAAATTTACCAAGGAAAGGCAAACACAGTACACCTAAGATTTCTTGGCATGAATAATTTTCAGTGTCTCACTCTCTGCAATACAACCCCTTCTTGTTACCACCATGCCTGATACTTTCTAATATTTTGTAATTGCAAGGTTATTGTTCTCATAATGCAAACATATGATATATTTACTCCGTTACAATGCAAAACCAAATATATATTGTGTTGTGAAGACTGCTGAGATTATAGAATCATAGAGTTGGAAGAGATCTCAAGGGTCATCCAGTCCAACCCCCTGCCATGCAGGAACACAGTATCAAAGCACACCATCAAGGCTCTGTTTAAAAACTTTCAAAGAAGGGGACTCAACCACACTCCAAGACAGTGCGTTCTACTGCCAAATAGCTACTACTATTTGGTCTGGGTCCTGTTCTCTGGAGCTGCAGAAAACAAATTTGCTCCATCTTCAGTATGACACATGCACTGCATGCAATGGCACAGATTACGGTAATATACTCTACTTCTGTTTCTTAGGTATTGAATACATTAAATATTGATATATATTCATATTAAAATGAGCTCCAGAAAGACACTACTGTGAATAATGGCCAGTATGAAATGGTGACCCATTAGAACTGCTCTGGAAAGCTTGGGAAGCATCAGATATTGCAAATTTTAATTGCATTCTAGTGTCAAATAAATATATTGCAGTGAAAAAGAGAAGAGAAGCATTTAATTTTGAGGTAGATTTATCATAAATCAATAGGGGTTAAAATGAAGTTATTGTTAAGAAGACAGTATCTTCAACGTTCATGTTACTAGCCTATAATATTGTCAAATAGACACTTATCTCTGGAATAATGTATTATTAAACAGCATCATAATTTGTATGAAAAAGAACAAAGCATTAGTTGTTCTTCCATCTCAAAGGGTAAATGTGCATGTAGTGCAAACATTTTATGAGCAACTGGGAAGTCATGAAGTATCCAAGAGGGAGGTCTAATTTACAGATGCACATAATCACAAAATAGGGGACAGGATACTACACAGAAAAAGATAACAGTAGGTTCAGTTCATTGATTTTGTCATTTATTTAAGGTTTGCTTTACTTGTCATTATTTATACATAGAAATGGGAGGTGGTTTCTCAGTGTAACAGGTTTCTCAGCATAACTGCTGTGATGTTTCAAGCAGATTATTTGCCATTTCTATATTTCAAGGGGCCTTTCTCAAAGGTTATAGCACTTTGAGACTACTTTAATTGCTATTGGCCCCATACAGACAGGCCAAAATAAAGCTGCTTTGGGTCACTTTGGAGGTATGCTGTTTAAATGATGCATGTGTCCTAAGAGTCTGGAAGCCATGCCAAAGCCACAATCCAGTCCTAAAAACTGGAGCACAGCTTAGGATGCATGCATCATTTAAACAGCATATCTCTAAAGTGATTTTGGCAGTCTGTATGGGCCCATTATTCTATACTATAGAATCCTGGCATTTGTAGTTTCATGAGATACTCAGAATTCTCTGCCAAAAAGCACCAGTGACTCCCCAACATTACAAATCCCAGGATACCATATAATGTAGTCAATGGCAGTTACAGTGGAAACAGTGCTACAATTATATCGTATGAAAGCACCCCAGCTTATAATTATTGCAATGTTTACCCTATGTAAGTGATCAGGCACAGAGGTTTTCACCTCATCTACAAGACAGGTGAAACGTTTTCTGTCAATTTCAAGAGAGTTTTGTATTTGTGAGAAAAGCTCTGTGTCTGTTGCATAACTTGCACAAATTGCACAGCTAAATTATAATCACTGCTTTCTTGTTGCATGGACTTTTAAGATTTAAAAACATTGGATGGGTTATTTGTGTGTTTTTGATATATCAGCCAGTTCCCAATGTTTGTTGTGCATGCACTTTTCTCCACAAAGGGAAAGGACATTTGTTTTGTGCAGAAACATTTGTACAAATTGCAGAAACCCAATGAAGAGCAACATGATCCTTGTCTGAGGAGTTTATCACATGAACTTTAAAACCGGATCAAGTGTTCTGGGCTGCAGCCAGGATGCAGGTGGGGAGTATCACATGCTAAATTGCCTAATCGCCAGCCACGATCCACCAGCACATTTTTGAAATCAGAAGCTTTCCGGCTTCTAAAAAGTGCTGGCGGAGCTCAGCTGGGATTTGGACTAATGATAAGGCAGTAATTTAGTATGCAAGAATCCCTGCCTGCATCTTGCATCCTGGCTGCAGCCCGGGACGCTTGATCCGGTGTAAAGTTCATGCAATAAGCTCCTATTTGTCTCTTGCTGGAGATGAGAACACTCAAGGAGGCTGGCAATGTCTCTCACTGAGAATGAGAATGTTTGTAAATATTACTTTATTATTTCACATTTCTTTTAGATGCACATGGAAATTCTTCTGGACTAATTGTGTTTTAAGATGATTTATAGAATTAAGAAAATGCCTGTACTCTCCAATGTGGTCAAATTGGGGCCATTAGTAGGAACAATACTAAGAAAGGAAGAACTCTTTAACACTTCCCAGTTATATTATTATGATACCAGTTTAATTGTCATAGCAACATCCTATGGAATCCTAAAATTTCTAGTTCAGGGAAATTATAAATCTCAAAATTCCATAGCAAACGTTTAGGATAGAAACATAGTCATATACAGTAACTGCAAAGTGTGAAAGAGTTGTAAAAGTCAGGGAACAATCGCTGAGTGCCCTGACTCAGGACAATTGGACCAGTGCTGAATCAAAATCTTTCACTAGTTTATTTTAGCTTTTAAAAAGCAAACATAAAATAAAACACAGTAACAGACCTATTTAGCACTGGAAGGACATGCACACATATGTACCTTCTCACCCCTTAATATAGTAAACGCCACTCTGGATCTCAACCATTTCAAGAATTTATCTTTGCCCTCATTTTTGTCATGTGTGTGAACAGGCTGGCACAACTGAAGCAACATTTCCAGGACACCTTTAAAGCGAACAGAAAAATTCTACAAGTCTTTGTTATCAGAGGATATTCAAAGCCTAGGAATATTCTATAATGAACTGAGCTACAGTGTGTCATTTGGGAAGCTGTTGTATGGTACTGAGTTGTACTTTGCAGCTCAGGAGGCTAAGCATAGAACTGAGCTTACTTTGCATGCCTGAACGCTATTTCACTGGGCTTGAATCTTGAGTAGAGATGGGTAATTTGGGGTTTTTAGTAGGGAACCTTTCAAATTTAGCGCCAACTGTTTTCACTGGAATCTAGCTCCTAAAAACCCTCTGTTTATTTTAACTGATAAAAAATGGGATCAATGTTTAATGTAGCTATACTACAACTTCCCCTTCTTGTAATAAGAATGTCATATAAGTAAAATATCATCCAGACTGGAAGCTAAAGAGAATGTAGCTTCCTATGATTAATAACTTTCTCTTTTCAACATAGGATTTCTCAGAGATCCATACTAGGGTTAGAGGGCTGTTTCTATTTGGACTAGGCTCAGTAGTTACACATTTATCAGTGAGACATTGAGAGAATTCTTGTACTAAATCTTAACAAAAGAGTAATAACACAGATCTACTTCAGAGCTTACCCCCTACTCCTGGAAATACAAGAAAGTTAAGTTCTGAATGGGAGCAATACTTTTTAAAATGTTTCAAAAATAATCCTACAACATACAAGTTGGTTGTAAAACTGGATGATCCAGCCAAAGAATATACCAAATATAAATCTCTTTTTGCCTAGTCAGCAAGTTCATAGGAATTAGCAAGAGCTTCACTGAAATGGGTTAACATTAAATGCATCCTGAATGTAGTTTCCTCAGAGTTTTATTCAGCATAAGAGCAGCTGAGCAGGTGCCATAGCAGCTGCCACCTGGTCTATTGAATGCTGATAGCACATGCTCAAAGTCTGGTTCAACATTCCAAACCAAACAAGCATTTCTTTGGGAAATGACACTTAATTCATAAGACTGCCAAACACGATGAATTAGACAAATTCATATAACAAACCAAGTAATTAAGGAATTTCAGTAACATCATTTCTTATAACATAGTTATCTTGCTTCACCCAGAACTTTTTTTGCCTTATTATATACAATTTGTTCTGTCTTACTAATCTTATCCATATTTTCTCTTTTCTAATGATAGAGATCTTTCATGCTGTTCCTGTGCTGTTCAAGCCTTGAGCTCCTTTGGTACTAACATTATCAAGCATACATTTTTAGAGATAAATCAACAATAGTATGTCTGGTCATGATTAAGATGAACAGACTGTGGAAGCCAGTTTTCTCAGTTCCTTCCCTCCTGGAGTTGGCCTGTTTCTTCATTCTTCACCAATTTTGGCTGAAACAGATGGTTTTAATTTTTAATTTTTTGTGATGGCATTTGTGGGGCAAGCATCTAAGTGATATTATTGGCATTTTTACATTTGGAGGGACCAGATAACAACTGTATACTATTGTTCGTAGGTGTTTGAGATATGCATGCAGGTGACCGATTAAGTTACCAACAGGGATAGGAAGAAATCTTTTTGTACTCCACAGTGTCAACAGAAGTCACATTTTTGTATCTTCCAAGATTTGTGAGAAAATCCATACCTCACTTTAAGACTCACACATCTGCAAGATTTACAAGGTGCTTTTGCATAGTGCCCAGCATTTCACAGATGAAAATATGGGATACATGTGGCCAAGTAATATCAGAATGTGGTCAAGATGGAAAAAGTTATTAATGAGGAGGAACCCTTATGCTGGAAGAGGCTGCCTTCTGGGAAGGGCCAGACCCTGCCTTTTTTTCTCTTTTCTCCCCCTTGCTGAGATAACTGAGTGTGAACGACTTTTGCACTTTGAACCTAGCTTGCTGCAAGGGAAGTAAGTAAGACACAGGCTTCACTCCAGTTCATTTAAAAATCATATAAACAGTCCTCCATCATTCAGAAAAATCACATAGCACAATGCAAAACAAGTGCAGGATGAAAATACAGATGGGATTGGGAGAAATTAAATAAAATTGTGACAGAGTTTTCACACTGGACGCATCTTAACTGCAGAAATAATCCAGGTTGACACTACTTTAATTGCTCTGGCTAAATGCTATGGAATTCTGGGAACTGTAGTTTTGTGACAAATTTAGCCTTCTCTGGCAGAGAGCTCTGGTGTCACAACAAGCTACAATTCCCAGGAGTCCATAGCACCGAGCCATGGCATTTAAAGTGGTGTCAATCTGGATTATTTCTGCAGTGTGGATGCAGCCATTCCTAGTTCAAACAGAAGAATAAAATGAGATGAAAGTAAAATTTGTGTGAGCAGTTTTTACAGTACTTAGGGATTGGCATATCGCACATGTATGGATATCATGGTACCATGCAGCACTTATTAAGCTTTTTATTGCTTATTTTTTTAATTTTTGTTGCTGAATAAGGTCAAAGATTAGTTTTTATTGCTGAATAAGGTAAAAGATTAAGGTATTCCCCATTGACAAGGTTGTGAAGTCACATCCGACCACAGGGGACAGTGCTCATCTCTGTTACTAAGCCGAAGAGCCAGCGTTGTCAGAGACTACTCTGTGATCATGTGGCCAGCATGATTGCACAGAACACTGTTTACCTTCCCATCAGAGTGGTACCTATTTATCTACTTGTATTTGCATCCTTTCAAATTGCTAGGTTGGCAGAAGCTGGGACTAGTGATGGGAGCTCACCCCATTATGCAGCACCCGGGCCTCAAATTGTCAACCTGCAATCAACAGACTCAGCGTCTAAACCACTTGAGCCACTGCATCCCTATTTGAGTGTGAATATGCTCAGTCATATCAAATACAGCTCCAGAGCAGGTTGAAGAAAAACAACAATAAAGTATAAGCTAATAAAATCCAATAAAATCTAATATAAATAAAAGACATGCATGGTGGCAAATTCTTTTTCTCCTTCTTCACAAATCATCCAGATAACAGGATTTTTTCCCCTGTGCAATTGGATACAGAGTGTGCAGGTGGAGAAGAAAAATCAGGCAGTTGGAAACTTACAGCGTGCATTTAGGAAAATGGGAGGGGAAGTTGTCACATTAGGTTTATTCTTTATTAAACACCTAAATAGTAAGGTATATTAACATTCATTTTCAATAAAACTGCCCTTTTTATGCAGGCAATAAAAATGTTATGGGAGAGGGAATCAAACAAACCATCTTGCTGATTGCAGGAAAAAACACTGAAAACAACTGCCTGTCTGAGTCTAGCTCTGATTTAATTCCATTGAATTATCTGACTGAAGGAGTGACATGTATAGAGTTTATTACAGCGTCCTTGTAGGTTTTTTTTTTTTTTGGGGGGGGGAGATATCAACCATTATCAATACATTTCAAAAGTTTTTTTTTCCAGCCAATCAGTAATTGTGCATGTATTTTCTTCATCTAGATTAACTAGATTATCAGAATAATATCATAAACTTTGATCTCACTCTTGTGAGGCTTTATGCACCACAGTCTACACAGTTCAGTCTATTAAGCCTAACAGCTGTCAGTCTCAGAGTCTTTATTACCTTGTGCTTCAGGTGTTGCTATAAACAGAGGAGTAAAGAGTTGGAAAGGAAACTACAGGTCCCAAAGAAAGAATTAGATCATGCTAGATTCACCCCCCCCCCCCCAAAAAAATCAGGACAGTTAGAGGGCATGGTACAGACACACTGACCTGTTGGCCCAATTGAATGCAGTGCAAATAGACTGGTTTTAAGATGGCAGCTGAATTGTGATTATCAGGCAGTAAAAACAGGAGAATCCCAGTTTCAGAGAAGTATTGTTTTTGACATCAAAATTTTGATGAGGTAGCAGAAGCAAGTGTTCAATGGCATGAGCCTTTGAATTGTCCTTCCAAGGCCAAGACAAATTCATAAATCTGTCATTGCACTTCAGTAACTAAGAACTATTAACTTCAGTAAATAAGGACTACTAACTTCAATACATTCTGCAAGCTTTGATCAACATATGTTTTGTGTTTGCCTTTAAAAAAAAGTGTGGGGTGTCCAATGGAATGTGTAGTGTCCATTTTCTCTCTGCCTTTCCCATTCTAGCACTACATCTACATGATGTCATATCTGTGTTTTGATTGGATCTCGTACATTGGGCATAGTCAGCACCTTAAAATATTTTGATTACACAGCTGATAGCCTGAGCAAGGATAGAGAGAGAATAAAAGAAGCCAAGAGAGAACTAGCAGTTAGACTGTTCAGTCTCCACTGTGTGAACAAAGTTGTTTGATAACAGTAGTACTATTCCTATTTGATAAGCCATCCAGACATGATGAAAGACATGTTGAGACATAGCACTGATAAGAAAAACTCTAGGTTATATTAAAATAGGTATAGATCCCATTATTTTTATAATGGATGTTAAGATGTTTATGGATGTAATGGTTCAAAAGGAGATTAATTCTAGGGTGACTGTGTTCACAGAAATCTATGGGGATTATCACACAGGACACTTACCATGGGTTAAATGCCCACAAAATGTTCCTGAAGCATGAAGGTGTGATAGCTGGTTGCACTTCTAAATCATCATTGAGGCATCTTTGCTCCTCTCCCGTCCTCAAAGCATTGGTGGAGCAACCATTTCGTCAATAATGGGAACTTCCGTTATGAACAAATGGCTGCTCCACGAAAGCTTTGAGGATGGGAGAGGAGTGGGACATCTCAATGACAATTTAGAAGCATGACTGGTTATCACACCTTTGTGCTTCAGGAATGTGTTACTGACAGTAAGCCTCCCACGTGATAATCCCCATACATAGTTCTTCAGAAAGAAGAGAGGATATAAATTGACATATGGCTGAGTTATATGGTTTAATATGATAATACTCCTATATTTGTTAACGATTAAAAATCCTATTAAAGAAATGAAGAGAGATAAAAGATCAGTTCTTATGAAAGTATAACATGTTTCCTGCCATATGCTGTGATGTGATGACTGTATGATGACTTGCATGCAATGTACTGTACTGTAACTTGACAGGAATGTGTCCAGACATCAACATGTCTGTGTTTCCCCCTAAGGGGAATGTATGTTTGTAAATCAATGACTGCATATAATAAATAGACTGAAATATGAACAAAGACACTACTCCTTACCCTATGGAAATATCCTGAGATCCTGATACTTATGAAAGCTTAAGTGGAGTGCCTGTCTGATTTTCATCACCATCACAAATTGGATGCTTATGTGGCCAGAATGTAATAACAGGACTCCAGATGGAATACAGGTTAGTTGACAAAGGGCAAGGACCCCCAATCCCTTAGTCAAAGTCCAGTCCTGCAGAGATGGTTTTACAATGGTATGGGTAGGGAGTCATCCATGGTTAACCTCAAACAATGCGTTGCTGTTGCCTGAACTTTCTGTGTAGAATATATTTTGGAACCCTCTCCAACACTGATTACGGATGTTGAAGTGATACTCCGACAGCTTGTGAAGGATAATTAGTTGAGTCAGATGAGGCAAGTAGGAATAGTTAATGTCTATATTTTCGAGGAAAGATTTTACTTTCTTTCAAGATACATAAACAATTTCTGATGCAAGTAGCTAAGGAGCTTGTATCTGCTTTTTAGCAGCTAGAAGGGTCATGGGTTGGACTCACACATGGTGTTTTGGATTTCCATTAGCACTTCAAACTCTTTCTACTGAATTACTGGAACTATTTCCCTCTTCTCTCTCTCTCTTTTAAAAGAGATGCTTACTGCAGAAATAGCAAGGTTGTTTCAAATTATGTCTGAGGTATGTTGGCAAAGCTAAAGGTAGGGGACAAAGTTCACATGGTTACTGGCAACTGCATCCCTAATATTAGCCAACATTTTTCATTGTCTCTTCTCACAGTTCTGGAAACCCCTGTCACTTCACACCAAATTGAAAAATAAAAGGCCAGTGCATTGCAGCTTTTGACTATATAATTAGTCTTTCTGAAGGCTAAGAATATTCTTTAATACTAGTGACACGTCTGTAAAAACATATATTCAGTTTAAAATCCATCCACCTACCCATTCTGCTAGCTGAAAAGCTGGCTTTTACTGCTTGCATTATTCAAACATTCACCTTCTTGGGGGGAAATGGAATTAAGACTTAGGTCTTGTGGATCAATGGAGTTGCACGGATTTGCCAAGCAAATTCTAATATAAAAGTATTGGATGAAGTTGTAGACAGTGTCTAGTTCTACTGTGCTCTCCAACTCCCACATTTGTTCCTCTGTTTGGGACAAGCTATTGCCATTTCATTATTGTCTTCTTCCTTTGTGTAATAATTTATTGAGATCTCCAGAAACCCTCAGATTCACATTCTGAAAATATTTACAGGGATGTTGCATCATCAAATGTTGTCACTGTCATTTATGTATCATTGGAAATAATTAGTACCTTGTCTCCCACAATGATTTCAATATATAATCAACCAGAACCCTCAGGCAGTTGTTGGATGGTAGGGTGTTCTCTCTCTCTCTCTCTCTCTCTCTCTCTCTCTGTGTGTGTGTGTGTGTGTGTGTGTGTGTGTGTATATATATATATATATATATAATAGCAAAACATTTTCTTCTCTACTGTTTATTCCACTTTACTTCTTTCTAGTTGCTGGAGAGGTAGGAATATTAAAATATTAATTTTCCGCTTTACTGGAATGAGTTCAGAGTCAAGTGCCATTAAAATTCTGAATGTAAATATGAGAAAGGAAGATATGACTTGCACCAATACTCGTCATTCAGTTTCCCTCTTTAAAAACCCTATTTATTTACATAGAATATTTTTTGAAAAAATGCAGCTAGTCTAGATTTTCAAAAACAGCATATCCAATTTTTTATTAGGGCTTTGCAGCTTCATCAGTTACTCCTTCTGTTTTTCTGAGAATATTAAAAGAGCACATATTTTTCTGGGTTCAAAGAGGGATTTTGTTACTTTTGTTGTGGGTTAGAAGTGTTTATTTCTTAAACCCCCCCCCAAAGATACACATTTTATGACAGTATTTTACAAATCAGTATACCATGTTGGTGAGGTAGTATTTTGTAACTGCATTGTCCTCAATTTTTGTACTGTTACATTTTCAGTACTGGGAAAGAAATCAATCTAGGCTGGTTGTTCAAATTAAAATAAATATATAGACAGTTAAATGTTCCATAGTAATTGAATATAAAACTAAAATCTCTGTTACAGGTATTCATGGTAGTGTGATAGTTCATCTCAGCAAAATGTGAAACATTCAAGATCAATCTGTCCTGAAATCACCACCATGTACCTCAGGGTTGGTTCAAGGTGTTTTTGTAAGCTTAGATGGAGTAACATTTTGTTCCTGAACTGATCTTGTATTCTGAACATCATAATAGCATAACCATATAACAATATACAAAATAAAGAATTATTCCTACTTCACTAAAATAGATGTTTGAAAGGTACAGTAGGACAAGCCTGAATCTGAGACACAACATCTTGAACTCACAGGGACATGGAAGCTGTGCCCCTAAGGAGTGGGCTGTAGCTGCACCGGATCAGGACTGTGGCAACCGCACGCTGCGGCCCCAATATGGCCTTTCCAGAGCACAAAAAGGAACCACAAAAAGCTGCTCCTTTTTGCACTCTGGTAATGGTGTGATAGCTGTGGCACCACAGCTTTAAAGTGCTCCTTTGGTGCTGTGTCGTGTCGACACAGGACCAGAGGAGCCCCATGATAATGCACGCTGTGTAGAGTGGCGTGCGGAGTCAGAGTCGGGGTGTGTGTCATGTGGATACTACATCCCGACTCCGCCCCCAGGCCAGCCTTTATGGCCAATGTGCACAGCCCCTTACTTCCAATACATAGGATCACTTGGAAAAATCCATACACCCAACACCATCCAACATGCAACATCAAACACCTTACTCCACTCTGCTTCATAAACAGAATTGCATCATTTTACACATGTTTAAATGACTAAACCCTCACACTACTTTCAAAAATCATATTCCTATATTCCATACAGCCCAGATGTTGTTGGAAAGCAGTGCCCACCAATGTGCTTCTTGATTGTCCACAGAATGAGGAGGAGAACTGTAGACTGATTAGAATCTTTGGGACTTCTCTGTAAACTTCATATTTTTTCCCTATAGGAAACATAATTTTCTGTGTAAAAATAAAATATTTTCACAGATTTTTCCCTCTGCAGAAAATGCTGTTTTCTGCACAGAAACAATGTGCACAAATCTCAAGCTCTGACTTGTCTTTCAAAAATGCACAGTTTTCAAAGACTGCGGCTGCATCCACACTGCAGAAATAATCCAGTTTGACACGGCTTGAACTGTCATAGCTCCGTTCTATGAAATCCTGGGATTTGTAGTTTGTCATGGCTTCAGAGCTCTCTGACACAGACACAGAAGGCTAAATATTTCACAAAACTATAAATCCCAGAATTTCATAGGATTTCACCATGGAAATTAAAGTGGTGTCACTCTGCAGTGTGGATACATCGTTTCTCACAATAGGAAGAAAATGGTTTAATTTACTCATTGCTTCCTGTGAGAATAAAATTAGAGAAGAATCACATCCATAGTAGTCCTTTATTTGCTGTGTCCTGTAACAATCTTAAATCCTTTGAAATGCCAAAAATGTAAAGTTACACAAAGGATCATGGATGTATCTATTATGTCAAGATGGATTCTAAATAGGATTAAGATTGAAAGGAGCATATAATCTTCAACCAGTTCAGATAATACTTTATTAATATCTGTAATAATAGCTGTAAAGATTTCCTTAGTTGAATGTAATGTATAAAGGACAACTCAAATTGTTTTTTGGAACTGAAGAGCTATACAGAGTTTGTTAAAATATATTTCTAATTTGTATGGAAAATGTTCAGATGTGGCAATGGTTAACTAAGGTTTAAAATGGTTCCTGTTGCAGGCCAGAAAGACTAGGCCTGGAAGAACGTCTTCAAGGACATGTGCAGAGACATAATATCAACAAATGTATTATTGTTATGCTCCTGTGTAGCATGGTGACTTCATGGGAAAGAGGTGTGTCCACTTGGTGGGAAGGTTGATCTTTTGAGAGAACAAAGACTGATGTCACATTCAAGCTTCTAGCATGGACTCTGAAAGAGAATAGATGTATAGTAGCCTGCTGTAAAGTGTAAATAGCAACAAAGTCAATAAACCCTCATTTGAGTGAAACTCTGTGTGGAAGTTACTTTGATCCTGAGTAGCTGAGAAGACTGCATCTGTTCCAGTTGGTACCAGTTCAAACCACCGGTAACAAGAGACATCAACCATCACAAAGATTCTTTTTTCTCTAACAGAGTTGCCATCAAGATTGGTGCAGGGAAGAACCTATAATACTTCACTTGTAACATACATGTAGTTCAGCCACATTATCCATTGTTAGACAATTATCACTACCATTGGTGCGATGAATAGCATACTGAGATAGAACAACTATCAAATTCTGAGAGAAATACTGCATCCAAACAGTATTTCTGGCTAGCAAAACAACAACAGCTCTTCACATCCCTCTTTCCCCACATTTTGAATGCCTTGTCTGTTGTACCAAATGTGAACATTGGCTAATTTGGAGCTTCAACCAGTCAATTTCATGACTCAATCGAATATGAATCTGGATCTCCATGCCTGTCCAACACTGTAAGTAATCCATCATATGGCTGTCATTATTATGCAAACTGATAATTCTTTCATGAAGTTTCTGAGTCTTCCATAGGTGGTGTAAATAATAGCATTCAAATTTCTAACTGGGGTTGGCTATGCACAGCTGCCTTCTTGCAACAGCTCCACTGGCTGCTAGCCCATTTTCAAGCACAGTTCAAAGTAGTACTAGTTTTACCTATAAAGCCCTGTATGGCTCAGATCCAGATTATTTGAAGGGCCATATTCTCTCTGCCTGTGCTTTGAGCTGGGGAGACCCTGCTCTCTGTCCCTCCACATGTACATTTGGTGGGAACATAGGAGAGGGCCTTCCAAGTGGCTGCCTCCAGGCTCTGGAACTCCCCTCCCAAAGAAGTTACACTGGCATCTTCCTTACACGCACAGACAAGTAAAGATTTTTCTGTTTTGACAGGCATTTAATGAGTGATTGCATAAGGCCCATCTAAAATAATGAAATAGATCTTGCTAATTTTTGTGCTGGTGTGTGTGTGTTTAATAATGTATGTTCCGATCTGGTTTTAATTTTTATTGTGTGCTCCCTTTTAAACTTGTGTATTTTGAACTTTTGTAATGTCATGTAAATTTTTGTATTCACCAATTTTGTGGTAATTTTTAAACTATATTTCTTAAAAATTTGTTGTAAGCCATTTTGAGTCTTGAAATTAATAATAATAATAATAATAATAATAATAATAATAATAATAATGTTCTACCAAAGACCAGAAAGTAGAGCAGTCCACTGTGTTTCACTCAAAATAAATGACCATTTGTTAGATATATCACATTTTAAAGGTTGATTTTTTAAAAAAAAAAGAAAATGTTGCGTATCTACTTTCTAAATATGTCATATAACTTAGAAGATCATTTGCTTTTCTTTCTTTATGTTGAAACAAAGTTAATTGTGCAGAGCATTTGTTTGGGCTGCCACAGATATTGTTTTCTGTCTGTTTTCCATATCTCATCATGAGTAATCATGACTACATTTTCTTGTTTCTTGTTTCTACTATGATCTTGAATTAGTGTATTTCCATATATGACTTTAGGGTCTGTATGAAAGGGGGAGGGGGGAAGAATACTTTCCAAACACTGAAGATCAGCATTAGCTGGAAAAAGGGTAGAGTGTAGAGAGTAGCAACTGTGAACAGTTTTGATTTTTAATACACCTACACTGAGAGGTACAAGTTAGTATTGTGTCAAAATTTGTCTTCCAGTTTCTTTTCTTCCTCAGTGAAAGAGACTTCTGTTTTGTTTTGTCCTCTTTCGACATTTCTTTTGGTGGTGTTAGTAACATTACTACATATATCGTTGCAAAGTGCTCAAGAGTGCTATGCTTTTTAAAAAATCCAATTCTCCATTTCTGCATCCTTCTGCAGCAGCTATTCTGCATGTGCTTCCTGAACTAAGAAAAAAATCCAGTCCATGGGAGAGTTACTTCATTCCTTTTTCTAGGACTTAATTGAGAGAGTGTGTAAACACTTTAGAGATCAGTATATGATGAAAGACATGTATTCATCCAGGTATCTTGTAACTAAGGAAAATTCAGGAAGCTCCACGACACAACCACAATTTCACTGAAATTTTCTTGTCTTCTAAAAATATTTTTGAAAGCAATTTCTTTCCTTTCATATTGCACATAGTTTTAAAAAGCAGAAAGATTTTTCAGCAAAGCTCAACTGCTATACTCCCCCCAGCCAACATTCCTGTTCAGTGTAAGGTAGGGATGCTCATGTTCTGGTTAACACATTTTCCTTCTCACAACAGGTCTTTCTCAGAGATATATCCTTTAAGAATTAGACCTAAAGCTTTTCTTTTTTTCCTTCACAGAACAATAATAAAACAAAGCATGCTATAAAATGCACACAGTGGAAGACAATCATCATGCTATCACAAATAGATGTCTTTCACCTTTTGCATTTCTCCCAAATATATGCTTAACTTACCATTTAACTTGATCCTGTTCTGTCCCATGTTGTTGATAAAACTAGGTATGAGAAGAGTAAAATAGAAAGTATTAAGTTAGACTTGAAAGCATAATTCTGGATAATTGGTGACTGAGAAATTCATAATGAAAAGGTAGGTTATATTTTATTGATATGCATTTGTATATTTGAATAATATTATTGATACAGTGGTGTTTAAGAAGTAAGATCAGCAAAAGAGAAGACTGCAAGCCAAAGAGCTTGCAGGATATGAAAGCAGAAAAACGGGGCTTGAAGAATTATGGTCATTATAATATTGTAATTGTATTGTAATATTATATTAGATATTATTACAGTTATGGGCCTTGCTTACACAATAAGGAAACTAGAAAATTCTTTTGTCTCCCACCAGCCACCAAAGCCCCTTCCTCATTTAAATTTAAATTTTATTTTCCAACTTTGAATACTGTTTTTTAATACCAAGTTTCACTATGGTTTACAACACTGATTAACATACGTATTAAAACCAAATGTATTAAACAAATAGATAACCAGGGTAAACAGGGTAAAAAGATGAATAATGAAAATCTCATTATTGGACAGCTGACCCCCCCCCAACACACACACGCACACACCATTACAAGCCGAGTCTCTCTCCTCCACAATGCTTGGGACCAGAAGTGTTTTGGATTTTGGATTTTTTTTTTAAATTTTGGAATATATGTGCAGTGGGATAGCTTAGAGATAGAACCCAAGTCTAAACATATTTATTTGTTTCATGTCCCTCTTATAAACATAGCCTGAAAGTGTGGCTGCCTGACTTACCGGGCCAGCCAATTTGCTGCTGGGGAGGGGGTGCTTGGAAGTTGCTGCCAAAGAAGACTTTCATACCAGGCAGAAGTGCTGGTAAATCATCCCTCAAATGTTGAGGTGCGCGTGTGTAAATGCCTGGTGTGCTTCCTCAACATCAGTGAATTGTCAGCTCAGTGAATCATTCCGGGAGAGGAGATTTCCTCTGAACACCAAGTTTCCATTCAAAGGAAATTCACTCTCCTGAAATATTCAGTGATGCTAGAGGGAGCCAACGATTCCATGATGGTGTGGTAAGTGCACCAGGCATTTACACACACATGCTTCCTCAACGATCCATCAACATTTTACCAGCACTAGTATGAAAATCCTCATGGTGAGATTGCAACTGGGAGCTGGATGTGGTTTTGGATTGGTTTGGCCACTGGAAAGGGTGGGACATTGGTGGGTTGAGAGGGGCAGGCAGTTCCTGCCCTCTTTCGCATCAGCCCAGAGGCTGATTCCAGGCCACATGGCTGGACGGAGGATGTCATTCCGGCTTGGATCTCAGAAGCAGAGACAGAAGCAGATCGGCTGAGTTCCTGGCTAAGTTTTGATTTGCATAAATGTTTAAACTGTGCTGTCTATTGCTGCCTCTGCTGTGTGGGGGCTTTTTCCTGCTGCTGTTCTCGCCAGTCCCCCTTTTGTTTAATTTGCCTGGAGATTTCTTTTGTTGGTTTTTGGGTTCTTTGGCTTGGCTCTCAACCATGCCCTATTTTCAATTTGGAGGGATGAGGAGTGGGGGTGATTGAGAATGAAGTCAGGAGTCAATAAAAGATACTTTGGGCCTGAATCTACTTTTTGATTTCTAATTCTGGACTGCATTGACTTAGCATTAGGTTTAGAAACATATACTAAGTCCAGTGTGAAATTTATACAATTGTATACTCTTATCACTCATCTTCAGTGGAAGCCAGTGGCTTCCATGTTGGTGGGACAAATATCTCCTTTGGGTTTTAGTCCAAATTTTAACTTAGCTATACGAAGTATTGGGTCTATGGAGAGAGTATTCAGCACATTGGCTAGGTCATTTAAATTCAGATTAAACCCAGAACAGATTTACCACTCCACTTACATGAAAGCCATCAGCTTGTGGCACACTATTTTATGACCATAACTGCACCAGGATTAGGAGGGGGAAGAGTTTATACAGGAAGAACAATATAAATTTGTGGCAAAATGAATATGAACAGTAAAGGAGAGAGAAGAATGAAAGATAAAACTAAAGGGTTTGTGTCTCTTTGGCAATGTAGTTGTGTTATTGTTGATGAATGAAGAACAGAATAGGTTGAAAAAGTTTTCTAATGTTAGGAAAATAAAGTTTTTTTGTCAGTAACTGCCCATCAGCTATAACAGCATCATTATGAGTTCTAGCGAACCTCAGATTAAATTTGCCACCAAATTTTTCAAAGCTCCTAAAACAAGTAAATACTTTCTCAATATTTATGTGCCTTGCTAAATTATACTCTTTCAAAACTAACCTGGAATTAGTTTTGTAGAATCACCACATTTTCTATTTTGAAGTTATGTTTCACTATAAGCAATAAAACATTTAGATGTTAATGTATTTTGGATGATTGAGAATTTATATTTTCTGATTAGATAGTCCATGTATTTCAAGTTTAGTCTTGATTTGAAAGACAAATGCTTCTTTAGAAGATTACAAAAATGAATTCTCCTTCAATTTAGTTTAATCCTATATTCAACATCATAGTTAATTACTTGTTACTACATATGCCCTTTTCTTTCCTTTCTTATGGGCTTCATAAATTGATTTTCTTCATTTGTTTGTCTATGTTATTGGGCTCTAACTTTTTAACAGCAGTGTGGCATTACAGAATGCAATCTTGTATATGCTTATTCAGAAGTAAGATCTAGGATTTATGCTGTTAATCCAGATTTGCAGATGGATGTCACTGCATGTGTTCCATTTACTTGTACATACAGGACTTTTTCATACGGAGGAGGCAAGCGTCAATAAATGATGATTAAATCATGCTAATAACATGATTGGAGTTTCTGTTATAACCCAGTAACATGCCTATTACTTTTATACATGAGTTGCAAATGGGAAAAGCATGTGGGGTGTGATAATCTTTCCCCTGATCACACTGTTAGCATGATTTAATCATTATTTAATGACTCTTGCCTCCCATGTGAAAAAGTCCATAATCTCATGCATATGTACTCAGTGAGCCTGTATTTATTTTAGGGACACACAGACACACATATCACAAAACCGTTGTTCTAAAATCAATTGCTAGTTCTAAATGGAGCAGATCTATTAAATCAGTTGCTGGATGTTAGGTCAGCACATGGTTAAAAGCATTGATTTACTATACAGCAATTGATTCAATAGTTAATTCCAGAAGAGGCACATTGAATCAATCCACCTTCACAAAACTTATGCAAATTTATTGACTTGATGTATTTTAACCCTAGTTGGAACTAACAATTGGATTTAGGCCATTGTATGAATAGTGTGGACATTACAATGCAGATTGACAACCATGGAAAAACTGGTTCATGGACAAAAATGTGCTGTCACACTATGCAGTTTTAGCACTAAGATTCCACTGTGATTCCATTTGTGGGATCCTGGGATCTGAAGTTTAGGGAGGAGGATTTAAAATTCTCAGCCAGAATATGTAGTGCCTCACCAAATTACTCAGCCAAGAATTCCACAGAAAGTTGCTGTGGTAGTTAAAACAGAATCTCAATGTTATAAATATGTAGGATAAAAAAATTCTAAGAGAGGCGGCATGATGTAGTGGTTTGAGTTTTGAACTGTGGCTCTGGAGACCATGGTTTGAATTACCACTCAGCCATGGAAACTCACTGCGAGACCCTGGGCAAGTGACAGTCTCTCTGTCTCAGAGGAAGGCAATGACAAATCCCTTCTGAATAAATATTACCAAGAAAACCGTGATAGGGTTGCCTTAAGTTTGCCATAAGACAGAAACAACTTGAACACATATAGCAACACCACAAAGATCCTAAGTTTAGTTTATCAATGTTGGTTCCTACTAATAAAGAAAGCATGAAATATGGGAGCTATGATGTGCCAAATAAGAAGTAAAAAGGATATTATAGCAAGGTAGTACCAGAGGCTCTTGAGCATCCCTACAGAGCTCACGGTGGACCAAAGACAGCTGGAATATGGTCTGAAACATGCAGTGGGTGCATCAAAATGGGAACAAAAAACTAGATTGGCTAGTTTAATGGTATCTCTGTAGACTGATTAACAAGAGTGGTGATTGGAGAGATATTTGCATGCATCTGGTGTTCTCAAACTTTGTGAACTGCAGCAGGGCAACTCCATCACCTAAGTTGCGTAGAGGGCACACAAGTCAATGAACTACACTTACAGTAAAGGCAAATAGCATAGCATACTAAATTCCTCTTCTTCCTAAATGCCACCAGCCAATTCTCCACACAGCCTTTCCCAGAATGAAAAATATATTAGGTGTGCAAGGATGAAGTCAGTACAAAATACAGATTAATGCCAAGGAAGAGCCATCACAGTGGAGCTTTTTATAATCCACACAAATCTAGAGGCAACATATGCTGGGTTGTGGGCTTCAAAATGCTCAAAGATGCTGCATTTACAGTGTTATATTCTCTCAGAATTATGTTTGTATACATAGTTCTGGAAATCCAAAGACATAAATAGAAAACTGGGCATAAATGACAAGGAAGTAGTATTGCTGAGAAGGATCTAGGGATTATGGCAAAAAAAAAAAAATCAGTGAAGACGATTCAGTGCACAATAACATAGATGATAAAGGGTTTAGCAAGGGTTTACCATGCAAGGCATATAAGAGGGACTGAAGGAAGTGGGTATGTATCGCTCAAAGAAAAGAAGATTAAGAACACAATCCACCAAGTCCTGCTCCTGTACAAGCCCTATTGAATGAACACTGCTTTGCAGCTTGAACGCTGAAGGAGAAACCTGATAATAGTTTTTTATGAGTTTAGGCAGGATGCAGAGACAAGCCAGATAATATTACTTGCATTGCCACTGAGAGCAGGCAACAGCATCACAGAGAAATCCAAATCTTTTTTTTTCCCTAAGTAACTAAATAAGCTCATGAGTTTAGCTCATAGAATTGCATCATGTTCCTAGAAAAATTCTGGAATGTATACACCAGAAGAGCTAAGAAAAGGCAGCATAAATAAATATGTTACACACTGGCAATTTGTAAACAAAAAAAGTTTTGCAGGTTATTTTAGATCCAGAAACTAGGATCTTAAGGGATGTGATCTCCCAGAGATAATTATTTTTCTTTTTTCCTTATTTAAAAAAGAACTCAGATCTGAAGCATTTTCTTTAGTGCAGAAAACTTCATAGTCTTTCAGTGTTCCCATATTATTTAGAAAGACACTCCCTGATCTGTTCCTTGCCTTTTGAATTTAGTTAAAGAAAAATATATTAATTAGTTTCCAAATTGCTGTCAATTCCCCCCCCCCCGAGTTTCTGTTTACTTTCTCACAGAATTGTGTGAATGGGCTAATTGTTATTATGCACTAATATGTGGAAAGCTCTGTAGACTGAATAAACTGCCAAATCCTATGCTCTGTTCTTTTTCTATTATATGCTAACATTTTCAAAACAGGTCCTCTATTATAACCTTCTTAATTATGTTAACAAAGCTATCATCTCCTTGATCACAGTTGTTATATACATTGCCTCTTCTCCTATTATCACATTCTAAGTAACCTCGGTGGTATATAAAATACCAGAGTGATTGCCTAAAGCTAACTAATTTCAGTTTTATTTTAACTATGGCTGCTGTCCCTGTCAAGAAGTAAGTGAGGCAAACACAGTTAGGTTATGTTGGTTGGCTGTCGGCTAGCCCTGTAAAATTACTATGGTATGACTAAACCATTAAGATGTAAGCACTGCCATGCTAGAGGTACGATTTCTCAGCTAATGCCTGCCCAGTGACTGTGTACTAGCAAATGTAGATAATATTCTTTAAGGAGAAAAGGAGGGGTTATAAAATTGACAACACAAAGTTATTTGCCCATTCACAATATTTTGTCACCTGGCTCTGTGTGCTTTGTTTTAACTTTCAGTAGCTCAACAAGATGTCAGAAAATTTCAGCAGTACCTGAAACCTGTGGTTGTTGCTTCTTCTTCTTCCTCTCTTGAGATAATATGAATTGAACTTTGGACCTTCTGCTTGCCAACCAGGTGCTGAACTCAACTATGTCCCATCCACTACCTAGGAAGATGGGGACTTTATCACACCAGCCTGCTGTCCTGCCATAATTGTGGTAGTTTAAAAATTGAAGCATACCAGTTTGGCATAATTTCTTACCACACTTTTCCCCATGATAGTGCTTTGGCAGTCCATGGTTGCATGATCTGTTTTTGAAACACCACCTTCTGGGAAGAAAGATGGGAATGATCATGGCTGCCAACCACCTCCTGAAGCCAGCTGGTGGTACACACCATAGCCAACTTCAGGAAACTGTTGTAGCTGCAATTGGTGCAAGGAGGAGAGGGTGAGGAGCAGAATCATGCCCACTCACACTGTGTAACTGCCCGAGAAGTGGAACTGCAGCAGAAGGGACCAATCACATGAAGGCAGTAATGGAACAGCAGCAAGATTAAGAGCCTATTGACAGGTTTTGCCTGTCAATTAAAAGGTGCACTACAATAATGAATAGAATGCAAGGCAGCAGTACAACAAACAAACAATATTGTGTGATAAGTACCAGACAAAGACATCTTTATCCTGTTAAAATTCTGCTTTTTGGCCTTATGTGATAAACTTTAGAGAAAAAAAGAAAGGAAGCAGAAGAACGTCAAAGACGCCTCTGTTAAGCATCTCCATCTGAGAGGAAGTAATAATAATAATAACCACATCAACTACTACTACTTTTATTTCTTCCCCACCTCTCCTCAAGGTAGGGTACAGCATATTAAAATACAAAGCACAATGCAAAAAGAAAACACTTACCAAAAGTTATAATACTATAAAACCATTAAAGTACACTAATATTACATTTTTTAAAAATATAGAAATAAATATTGTCAAAATCCGACCACTCTATCCGATGCATTTTTCTTCAGAAGTCTGACTAAATTCAAAGGGGTAAGAGCTTAGTCCCAAGAAAGTATGGATTGGTTTTTAGCAATTCTGTGCCTATTTATTTAGAGGTTAGCCTTTTAAGGATGAAGCTTACTCTGAGGCAAATCAATCAAAGGATTGTAGCCTTAATTTGTTGATTCCTGCTGTGGAAGAAGTATGACAAAATAAGACAGTACAACAAGAAACATGCAAAGAATATTTGATCCCTGCATTATGAGGAAAAGCTTGAGGAAGACAATTGGAAACCCTGCTAGTTGGGGCATCTTACATTACATTTCAAGAATGAACTGACTGAAATCTGTGGTCAAATGTAAAGAAAATTATATTGTGGAGGCAGCAAATGCATCAGTAGGATTTTCAATTTTAGCTGATGAGACGGCATATTGTCAAGAGAGAACAAATGTCATGGGAGTGAAGTCTGGTGAACTGAAGCATGGAGTGTCTGAATTTACGAGTTCTTGGATTGTGTCCCAGTATTCTCACTCACTGTCACAGTCTTAGCCAATAAAATATTCTTGAACAGAGTCTTGGCCTCCAAAATTAGTCAGTCAAGGTACATTTTGGTTTCTATAATATGAGGAGTTTAAAATGTAAGTATCAGTGGAGAAAATATCCAGCACCAATGACTGCCCACCCCCTTTGGTACACAGTAAGCTTGGTTGTTAATGAATTGAACTGACTAGGGAAATCAGATACACAAGGGAAGCTATTGACTTCTTGGTTCTAATTTAAAAGGTTGCTCATTTTATTTTATTTTTTGGGGTTATTTCATAGTATGGTATTTTAAAATGCATAGTTATAAGAGAAAAAAGAAATATTGTGATTATGGCTTTGACCGTGACTGACTAAACTGGTATGGCTGACAAAATGCCTTGTTTGGTTGTTTATTTATTTAAACTTATACTCTATATTTATTTAATTTAATTCTCTATAGACTAAATTTATAGTTCAATTTATTTTATTTTTTGTCAGGAAAGAGTGTATTGCTACTTAGCTGCCAAGCCTTTGGAGCTTATGGCCAAGTATTTGGAGGTGAAATTGTCATACATCTGGGATTCCTTATTAGGATGAAGGGAAGTGATGGGATAGAGTTTATAGGCAAGCAAGCTGGATATGATAAAAAGACTGAGAAAAAGAATGAAGTAAGAGATAAAGTACAGATGACACCAAAAAAGAGACAATAATATTAACACAATTCTAGTTACAGCTTAAAGAGACAAGGAGGTTTAAACAAAATGTGTTTGCCAGATATGTATACAACAGACTACTACTTAAATTACATGAATAAATGTAACATAAAAGATTGTTCAACATCAATAATGTTTAAGTTTTGTGCTGGGTTTATTTGAGTTTGTCCATATTACTGAAAGTTCTGCTAAGCATTTTGCATGTTAATTCTTGTATGAGAAAGAAAAGTAATTTTAATGGATATGTACAGCATTAGATTAACATTTGTTTAAGACATGTATACACATTGTAATTGGATAATTTGATAATTTCATAGTTCTTGCAAAAGGGTCCCCCCTGAAAATGCATTGAGCAAGATCAATAAAGCCTTTTTGTATCAGCATGGCTTATTAGCATTTGTTCTACAACAACAGAGCATATCTCTCTTTTTCTACTCATTTACGGGGTTTCCTCTCCCTCAACTTTCTCTCATCACTGAAGGAATGGGGCCAGGGTCAAGGCTGGATTCCTCTGCTTCCTCCTCTGAATCTCCAAAGTCATGACAGGGTGTCACTCAGTGTGAGGGAGAGGCTTCTATGGGTGGGCCCAAAAGGGCACACCCCCTCAGCTTGCTGCCAGGTGCCAGTTGAAATTGGCACCCAGCAAGGATGAAGGATTCTATGGTTACCTTCTTCTCTGTGAGGAGCCATTTTACTCATGAGTAAGCCCTTCTTGCGAGTGGCGTCCTTGCACCAGGTGTCAGCCAGTGCCGGGGGTTGGGCTTCTGGGGGGTTGCACATGCTTCCTTCCCCTGTGTCACCCTGACCTTTTCCTGATGAGAAAAAGGATAGGATGGCATGGTGTGTGAGAGCATGCATAAGGGAGTATAAGAACAGTTTGAGGGGTGGGAGTGCATGCAGGGATGGTGCATGAGGAGAACATGGTGGGGGGAGGGCCTGACTAGGTGTCACACCCCCTAGTGATGCCACTGACTTAGAGTGGAATAAGCTCAAGGAGAGGTTTCCTAAAGCTGTACCTTTATCTGAGTCCAACAATACTCAAGATGCCAGTTTATCAGGCATATGTCCTCTGATTGCTCACACATGCTGGATTCCTCCCCCCCTTCCCACACTACATTTCACGTTACTGCCAGTTGTATAAGCACTGCCTTGATCCAATTGAACTGAATGCCTAATACTGAATAGTGCAGATTTGGTTGTGGGGATGGTTAGGGTGAAACTTATTTCCCCAAATTTAACAATCAGGACATCATGCCCAGAATTCCTTTCCTGATTCTGAAGCAACCAGTCAAAACCTCTACATAAGAGCAAGATGGTGGCCTGAGCAGCTGTGAAAGTGGTAAACATCAAACCAGAATGGTCATTTATACCCTATCTCCAGTGCTGCAACACAATCTGCCTCCTTCCACATCTAGCCATTGATTGCAATTTGGTTCTGGGGTAAATATTTCAGCCAAAACCTCCAAAGAATCCAAATATGAGAAAGGGAAGTATTTCAGATGGTGGTGAAAATGATCTGGGGAAAGTGGTAGGGGTTGACAATTATGGTATGGGGTGCAGGCTGTAAAAGGTAAAAAGGTAAAGGTAGTCCCTTAAGATGACTGTCTAGTTGTAACCAACTGTAGAGGGCAGTGTTCATCTCAATTACTAAGCCAAAGAGCCAGTGATGTCTGAAGATGAATCTGGTGGTCATGCGGCCAGCATGATTGCACTGAACACTGTTACCTTCCCACCGAAGTGGTACCTATTTATCTATTTGCATTTGCATGCATTTGAACTACTAGGTTAGGAGAAGCTAGGACTAATGACAGGCACTCACTCCATCATGCAGCACTCAGGCCTCAAACTGCCAACCTTCCAATGTTCCGAACATCAGAATTGGCATCTTAACCACTAAGCCACTGCATCCTATTTTTAACTATTTAACACTTAAAAAAAGTTGAACACATACTTCTTTTTTGAGAGCTTTGGCCACCTCTGCCACAATTCTTCCTATACAAAGTGATCCTATGTGTATCACAATATCTTTTGGAAAAAAACATCTGGCTTTTAAAATAAAAGAGATCAGGGTAAGGCCAAAAAAGAAGGGGAAATTAAGCCCACTCATACTGAAATTTCCCTAAAACCAATTAGGTGCAGCATGATGATCAAATTTTGAGCCTTAATCCTAAACTGAAATTGAACCCTCACATTTTCTAAATGCAAAAGGAGTGGCAAATTGGTTGCTGCCATTTTGCTCCATCAACATGTGAATATACATGGCCATATCCATCCTTTTGTAGGTAACTATGCACGGTATGCCTCTGTCATTCTGCATTCATTTTTGTCCTGCTGCTCTGTCATTTTATTGATAGAAGCTTCTTGAATTACTCATTCATCACCCATGACAGATTCAAAAGGGGTAGCTATGTTAGCCTGTTGCAAAAAAGAAAAAGACAAAAACAGTCCCTTTGTTATTCATCTCGAATTAAGATGCATCTTGCATTCAGAATTCAGAGATCACATTACTTTGGTAACAGATAATTTTCATCTGTTTCAACATGCTGTTTTCCTGCAGTCAGTCCTCACATTATGCACAAAGTTAAGATGTGGCTGTGGTTGACATCAGTGGGTAATGAACAGTTACATAGGATACATTTGACAAGTGTCTCTCATGAGGACTAAGCCAAAAGGACACATTCACAGTGAAACTACTGAACCACTTCAGATTCCATGCAAGGTGACATCATCTCCTCTGTAAGGAATCAGCTTCAACATAAGTTAACAACTGTGCTACAGTTTCATACGTCATTAGGCTAATGTTCTGTTTAACTACAGCTATCAATCATTTTGTGATTAAACCATTTTATGCCTTGCAGCAAATGTGAGAATCTAAGTCCTTACTATTGTATTCTAAGAGGATGGATGTTTCTTGCCTGAAGATGATTTTATATATATATAAAAAGCTGACTGTGAGGGTTACTTACCAAATCACTTGGAAATGTTTTTCACTTTACAGGGACTACTGTGTACAAGAAAAATCTGGAAATGGATATAGCAGGGAAATTGACACCAAAAAGCAGTTTAGTTAACACATTAGCATGAATTTGTTGGGTTATTGCGACTGTATCATTCCATACCATTTTGAACTAGTGTATCATTAAAATTCATTTTTAGCTTGTTATATACAAACTGTGAAGTTTGTAATGTTGAACAGTTTGTATTTTTTCTTTATTTCGGTGCTGGCCATGTGCCGTAATAAATTAATTCATTAATTCATTCAGCTGAACAGTTTTATAACACAGGAGATTATCACATGGGGAAAAGGACAAGAGTGAAGCAGATTGATGCTGTCCTTATCATGCAATTGCGCAAAGATTATCAGATGATGTCATGATTATTCTGTCATTATCTGATCCTTATGTCATCCTTATTGCACAGTTGTGAAACTATTATCAGATGACATCACACTTATCCTGTCATTATCCTATCATTGAAGTAGAATTGACCTGTCATTTTTGAATACCAGACGTTTCTGTTAATAGAAAATTAACAGCACAATTCTACTTCACTGACAGGATAATGATGGAATAAGTGCAGTGTGTGATAATCTTTCCTGCAATCGCATGATAAAAATGGCATAAGGATGGGAGTCATTCGCTTCACTCTTGTCCTTATCATTCATATGATAATCAACTTAGTATGCTTCGTTCCTATCAAAATTCTTCTCAAACTCAGAACCTTTATTATTATTTTTTAACGTAGGTTCAGATTCCAAAAGGACGTAGATCTTCTTATGTCTGTATTCACCTAAGGCAGTGATGGTGAACCTTTTAGAGACTGAGGGGCTGTTCAGACATGCCATTAAGGCCAGCCTGAGGCAGAGTTGGGGTGTGGTGCCAATACTACACATGCCCCGACTCCACTCCCATGGCAATGTGTCACCGCACACCACTCCACATGGCGCGTGGTGTCACTGCACTCCTCTGTCACTGCATTTACATGTCACAGCACCAAAGGAGTGCCTTAAAGCCACAACACTATGGCTATCATACCTTTTCTAGGCATCTTTAAGGTCCTGGGAAGCTTTTTTGAGCATTCAGATTTAATGCTTGAAGGGCATGATGCTTGCTTGTTTATCTTCTTTTCTAAACCTTATGAAAGAGAAAAGGTTAGCAGATGGAAATTAAGGAAGTGGCTCTCATAGTTCCTCCAGGAAGTGAAACTCTGAGCCTTCATTGACAGATTATGCCAATCTATAAATCCTACTATTCCTGATGGCTCATAGGGTCTCTTCCAATTCTACCATTTTATCATCCTATGATAGGCTACACAAGCCACCATTTGTAGCCAACAAGAGGCCTTTTGATTCTTTCTTGTTTTCACCCAAGCCTTCATTGCTCTTCTACCTGCATCTATTTTCCCTCTTTTGCTGGAGGGAGGAACAAACAGGATATGACAGGTTGGATGCAAGCAAATCAAGATTGTGGAAAGCATAAACTGATTTATGCCCACTTGGAGTTGTCATAATGTGATCTGAGAAGTTATATACACATGTTGAGCTCCCCTATGTCTAAGGCTTACCATCTCAGGTACAGATGGACACCACCACAGATTCAGAGAGTCCTGCATAAACACAGTGTGAGACAGAAATAGATGCATAAAAAGGGCATATTGAACTCCACAAATATAAGACACACACAGAGAGATTGCTACAGAATGAGACACACAAAGAGAGGCAGCTGAGAAAGAGAATCTAGTGGCAACTACTAAAAAATATAAAAAGGGAGACTAAAAATCATGATTATCTCACTCACAAATGAAAATAGCTTCCTCTCTCTTCACAGAGAACAAGGCATGGGCTGTTTCCTTATTGCCAGTTCCTTATTTGCATGACATTTTGAAATACAGTTCACTGGTTCAGTTGCAATTGGACCTAATGTTTGTATAGTTGCTTCTGAGCCTCATGTGCAATTTTTGACTATTCCATATTGCATATTGTTATGATTTGGAAACTTTACCCTTGAAGATAACCAACAGAAAATAAATAAATGGTACTTTCCAATCTCTAGGGTCATTTCTGGGAAATGCACATAACTTACAATGGCAAAGAGATAGCCCTTCGCATTCATCCCTCAACCCACCTCCAAGTTGTGACTGACTCCAAATCACCCATTATTAAATCCAGAGTACAGTGCGCCCTTGGCTTATGAGGGGGATACATTCCGGGGGGCCCTCACCGCGTAAGCAAAAAAAGTGTATTCTCGAGCCCCATTCACTTGAATCTTATAATACTGTTATATCATTAAAATCTTACTAAGGCTGCATTTGCACTACAGAAATAATGCAGTTTGATGCCACTTTAACTGCCATGGCTCAATACTATGGAATCCTTGTATTTGTAGTTTATTCTGGCACCAGAACTCTCAGACAGAGAATGCTAAATATTTCACAAAACTACAAATCCCAGAATTCCACAGTATTGAGCCATGACAGTGGTGTGAAACCAAAAGACGCAGCCTAAGTTAGTTGAAGAATGGAAGTGGGGAAGAAATGCATCAAAGAAAGCTAGGGAGAGTCTTACAACATATGCACAGGAAATACTGTTGAACAGACAAAATTTCTGAGCATTTCTTTCATATAATCATGAAATTGTGCACAGACTTAAGAAACACTAAAGTTTAATGAGAGTATTTGATAGATAAGCTGGAGGATTTGCTTAAATGAGGTTTGTTAACAAGTCCAACAAATTAAATAGATTCTCCACCTAATCTATAAAGCATTTTAACTAAAGGCCAAAGCCAGGAGTGTATACAATAGCCAAGTTAGGTGATTTTTTATTTTAGATATAATTGTATTATGGGTGTGTGTTTGTGTGTGTTGTTAAATGGTAATATGTATTATTTAGTTCTGTTTCCTTCAGCATGTGGTAAACTAGGGCGCGGTACAGAATGCCAACAAGTGGCGTACCAGCACCAGTATTAGGGTTAGGGAGCGCGCGCCATGTACATGCTCCCTAATCCTAATACGTTCCTAATCCTAGTACGTGTACACAGGCACTGCCATTATGACATCATGCATGCACCATGTCAAAATGGTGTGGCATGTGTGTGACGTCTTAGTACGACCTCAGGTCGCTTATGGCAGCCTGGCTGCAGCTTCTCCGTGGCCTGGAAAAATGCCGGATTGGGGCTGCTTCTCTGTGGCCTGGAAAAGTGCTGGATTGGGGCCTCTGGGCTGCCGGTATGGCTGCCCTGGCCCCAATCTTCCCCGGAAAGGGGCGGCTGTGGACCGCTCCTTTTCTGTGGTCTGTACTGGGCCTAGGTTTGAGCATTTGAGACATTCCTACTCATTCTTTTGAGTTCAGTTCCCACTCCTATTGCACTAAAGTGCTGGGAAAGTTAGTAGTGGATCTCTCTAGCATAGTAATCAAACTGGCAAGGCAGAAGCTGAACAGCAACCAGTCCCATGCCCCCCTAACCAGGTCTAGTAGTGAAAATAAACACATTTAGTTTTCTCTGAAAAATTATGTATAAATGTTTTTCTTACAACATTTGTGCATAGTCAGACACAGGGTCTTACGGAAGAGGGAGCGGGAGAAGGTGAAAGGGCTGCAGAGTAGAGTGATGCAGGAAAACAGTGGTTATGGTAGCAAACAGGATATCTGCAAACATGCAAACTAGTTATCAGTGAGCACAGGTATAGAAAAGTTGCTAATTCTAATATAAAGTCCTGCCTGCAGCACTGTGTGTGTGTCTACAAATATACACTTGCTATGTATATTAGGATATAGTTATTTGGAAAACAATTTACTAATTAACCAAAACCACCTAGTCCTAGAGCTTATGTGTGCTCTTCATCTAGATGCAGATGGAACTTAAACTGATCCATTCTCTATTTACTGATCCATTATTTATATTTCTCTCAGCGTGATACATCCCCCCCCCCCCCCCCCCCATATGTCCCCAAGGACAGTAAGTGTAACAGGGCTTCCTTCTTAATTTTTATTTATAGAATTACATTGCAAAGGAGCCTGAATTTAACTTCCATGCTTCCTTTTGACTAAAACCCCGAGCTTTTGTGTACATGTGAACAGTTTACCTGTAATTAATACATCACTTTAAAAAGAAAAATGAGATAGCACTTATGGTTTCAGAATAAAACCAAAAAATGTCAAGGTTCATATTGCCTCTCAGCCATAAACCTTTTTCTAGGTGACCAGGAACATGCCATTTTCTTTATGCCTCTCCTATCACACAAGGTTGTTCTGAAGATAAAATGGAATTGAAGGAAGACATGTATGTTACTCTAGAATAAAGGTTGGATGAAAATACAATTCATAAATAAAATGGCTGGAGGGGAATATTGCAACAAAATACACATGAACATAAACCTTCATTGAAGCCTGGCAATCCAAACTGAAAGAGTAATGGAAGCCTTATACAGAAATGCCTCTCAACCTCCATCCAGGACCTAGTAATCTGGAACGTTAAAACGTGGGGTGAAATTGGGCAGAGGGAATTTGAGAAGAATTTCCATTGATAGCATACCAGATGTTATTGGTTAAATCCATTTTTATCTGGGGACGAACTATTTTCAAGCACTAGCATTTAAACCTGAAGCCTCAAACACAGTTATGTACAGCTGCATCCACCCTCACAAGAGATAAGCTGGCAGAACATTACAGATTAACTATGGTGGATCACAACTGCTGTTTGAAAGGAATCCCATCTGGGCATAACATTGGATGTTGCCTTATTCAATGAATCCCAGATAAAAATATAAACATGAACAGGAATCTTAAGCTGCATTCTAAATGATGCCAATTCATTGATTCCCTACCACTATGCTGAGCCAAAAAGGGGCACACTGTCATGAACAATTTTGACATCAAAAAGCATTTTGTATTGGTGATTTGGAGAATTGCTTTGACAGCAAACTCCTGAATGGTATTGAATGAGTACGGTGCTTTTCTGAATTTGCTTTGCTTCTCTTCAGTGATGTCAGCAAGTTATGAGATCTAATTCCACATCTAATTTTTAGGAAGGTTCACCTTTATTATCAGTTGGCCTTGTTTGTCCTCTGTGAGCTGATCAAGGCAGGTGGAGCTGCCCGGCTGTGTTTTCACCTTGATATAACTGTCCATTTGGTTCAAGCAGGATGAGGAGAATGCAGTAATTTTAAAAATAAAAATGATAGATAAGCAGAAGAGAGAAACCCCAGTGTTGGTGAAATGGCTCTTAAAGAGGGTAAAAATACTCTTAATTAAGAAATATTTCATTCCCTCCCATCTTTGTTTCTGGGTACAAAAGTGAAATTGGTCAACACTCATTAATTCTATAAGCTCTGATGGTCTAATTTATCTCATGTTGTGACACAACCTCCTTTCTATGCCTTGAAGTAACCTTTTACCTGCCCAGCTTTCACCCCTTATATATTTTCCTTATAAGTTTAATATCTTAGAAAGCGTGTTTTTCTGCGCCTATATGGTCTAGAATTCACTCAGGCAGAGGCTTCTATTATGAGAAATAAGCATTAACTTTATTGAACAACACTTAGCAAAAATGTAGATAGTATAGTGCAAATGTAGTATGGTTGCATTAATATAATAGTTGCAGGCATGTCACAGTTTCCTCTTCACAAACTCCAATACACTTTGGTCCTGTACAGACCACTGGTTTGTGGCGGCCTGGGGCCAATTCTAGAGTTCCAGAGTGTGCTGCATCTGCACGCTCCAGAACCCTAGCACATATGGATGGCACCATCTTTACACAGCACCATCCATACAGGGCACACGTTCATGATGGAAGTGCAGCGCCACGTCTGCACCTCCAGGTGCCGTGCTGATGATGTCGTCCATACTCACCAAGGTTTGGTTGCTGCGGCATACCTCCGGAAGAAAACTGGACACCTTTAGGCCACCTTTTTGGAGCGGTATGTACTGCACTTTTGTCTCCCAATCAGTATCCTTATCTGGCCATATTGAGACTCTTTGTTTCTTTCTCTACTTGTTTGTCAGAATACCTCTCAGATATTCTCTAGGCCCAGTCAGATTTCCTATCTGACCCTCTCCCTAGAACCTCCCCTGAACTCGAACCTTCCCACAATTCAGTTCTCCTCAACTCCCCTTCAACCCTTATCTTCCCTTCAACTGAATTCACAGTCACTTGTTGGAGTGTTCGTGTGACAGTTCGTGTGACACCTCTGAAGCAGTACTCCTGGATCAGACCCCAAAGAGGCACTCTGAGCTTACGCTGGCTGGAGAAAACCTTCTCCCACACAGATTGCTTTATCACACTAGGGGGCAAACAGGATTTAAATGACAGTTAAACTAGAGAAAACCAGGAAATGTCATGTGATAAACATTAGGCATTTCCTGGTTTTCTTTAGTTTAACTCTCATTTAAATCCTGTTAGCCCCTGAAGCAGCAAACAAAACAACACACTGAGTTCTCAGTCAGAGGTACTTTAATCTTCATCCCACTGTTTACAAATCAGTGCTCACACGGATAGAAGCTCACACCTATACAACACAATGTACAACACCCACACTGGGCACTGGAAGACCTCCTTTGTATACATTTGCCATCTCCAGGCATTTAGTCCAGCCTCTTCCCAGTGTGTTACATCTATACAAGTCCCCCCTGTGGCATGACTTTGCATTTTCTGCCACTTGCTGATTTTAAGTCCTGCCATGATTGCATCAAACCACATTGCCTCATCTGGGTCATCATGGCTTCCTATGACCCATAGTAACCCTGCTATCTTTGTCCCACATCTGTACATTTTCCAGGATTCCTAAATCCTGATATCACTCACTCCTGCCTTTTATATCTACTCCTCCCCCTGAAGCCCCTCCCTCACAGTCAACTGTGATTGGCTGTCAGGAATTGTGATTGGCTGTCAGGAAACTTCTGCCCAGTGACTCCATCACACACGTAATGTAAGATCAGAGAAGAAACCTAGACAACGCTAACACACTGCAATTGGTATGTGACCTTGGAACTAGATAACTAGAGCTTATGGGCATGATACTACATGTTCTTGGTACAGTTAATCACTCCATCACTTATCGTCTTATTAAAAATAATAATTGTAAGCCACTCTGATACCTTTAGGGCTGAAGGGTGGGGTATAAATACCATAATAATAATTTAAAAAATCAGTATGGCTCCACTCACATTCTTCTCTATTACCCCCTCTATGCATGCACCAGTGTGTCCCTATGGTAGTGTTGCCAGGTTGGAGACAGGATAGGGCTCTTATCGTTTTAAACCCAGATTGAAAAGCAAGGTGAGTACCACAAAATTTTGTGAAGATTGGTGAAGCTACCCGTCTTAACTCACCTTTCAGTCTCAAAATTTCAGCTGCACTGGTTCCTTAACATGACTTTTGTATTCCTGGTAGAAAGCAAGATGAAGGGAGCAGAGAAGCACCAAGCTCTATTTTTGTCATTAGTGAAGGAACTGTCCTTCCAGTACATGCAAACAACCTAACTGTCACTGAAGCATACCTCCCCATTGCAAGTAAATGGCTGGAGGAGCATGAGGATTTGCTGTAGGCCCAATCTAGCGCTGGAAGTGGTGCTGTCAAGCCACCACTTCGAGGCCGGCTGTTTTGCCCCATATTCTCTGTACTTCAGGCTAAGAAAAAAGTAGACACTGACTTCCCCACCTTCTTCCATATACAAGATGGGGCTATTATCATTATCATTGTCATTATCATTATTAAATTTTATCCATTCTGATCTGGGAGACCAGATCACATGTGGCTCAAAGTCTGATTCTAATGTGAGCAGACTGGATGATATGCAGCCACCTCAGTACCAGAACCAATTTTAGCTCTCTTAACCTGGATTTTAATAAGTGGTCTCAATTTTGAAGCCAGGCAGCTGCTTGAAATGCATTCCACTGAGCCCAGTGCACTCGCTACTGCTAAGAGTTGCTCACTGTGAGGTCAAACCAAGGCTCCCAGCCATGCAACCATCACTGGGTTCTTGTTCTCATCTCACAGAATGACAGTGATTGCACTAGACAGCTTAGCAGGAAGTGCATGCTTCAGCCACCTGGCTTCCGAAATTTGCGGGGGGGGGGGGGGGGTTGCAACAGAGGAAGATCGGGGCAGCTCTGGAGGCAGGATGCTCCAGGGTTCCCCATTCCAATGCAGACAGGGGTGAAGACTTAAGTTTAGGTTATACATTGCATGCCCAAGTGTGATATGACATGGTAAAATGGTTACAACTTATCAAAATGTCTTTGAGCTCGCCACTCTAAGGCAAGCCACTTAATTCAGAAACTCCACCCATACACTGTCCATATATATCTGTGCAAACCAGAGATGATCCCCCTACCCCATGTTCCCTGCAGGGGCATTCCCTTTCTTCACTAGTGATGGCTGGATAGTGTTTCTTAGGTATCAGTCAGCTCTGAATTAGTGATTTACCCAATTTGGGATGATTTCAGTCAAAGTTTAAGGACATGGGGCTTGCAAAGGTCTGGGAATCCTCTACAGCTGCTGGGCACCATATGCAGTCAGTGGTCCCAGCTTTCCTACTTGTAGTGTAAAAAAAATGCAATATCTTCATTTGGGATGTATTGTGTCAGCTAGCCTGTTGTTTACTCCAAAGCAATTATTTCTGTGGAACAAGTCTTAACAGAAGAAAGGCTCTTTGAGCCCTTTTAGTAAATATATAGATTCTATAGACTAAATTTCTGTAAAAACACACACACATTGTGTGCCTTTGTTTCTAAAGAACAACCTTACATTAGTTGCTTCATTTAAAAACTGTTATGTTGTCATGGCAACTACAGCCCTAACTAGGAATACCCTGTAAACAGCTGTATTGAATTGTTATGTTAATAGAATTTTAGAAGTAATTAGCTCACAAAGATGTTTTGTTTTGTCTAGTTCAGAGCTCTGTGAAACTCACTAAACAAATTATTGTGAGAAGAATAACTTGTTTATTTTAATAAGGTATTGTCATATGAATCTTTTATCAGTTGTCTTACAATGTTCAATCATGTACACATGGCAGAACTAAGCATTAAAAACTGTATGACAATTCTTATCAAAACACTGCTTTAACAATTTTTGCCTGGGTTTTCATTCTGTTTCTCTTAGAGTTAAATATATGTCAGAATTCTAGGTGTAGGATGGGCCTAAAGGATACACATGAAGAGATTTACAGATGAGAAATTTCATTCTCAAAATATTCTCCTGGAGTAAAATAGAACAGTTTGAAATGCAATGAGTTAGATCCAAAAGGAGTTAGTCGTTCTTTAGTCCCATTGCAATTCAATTTATGCATTATTTATAATTATTAAAATATTTTATCTCACCTTTTTATTAGATATCAGGGCAGCAAACCGATACAATATAAACACAATCTAAATAATTTAAACAAGATGAAAATCTATTCAACAATCCAAACAAAGAATTTAAAAAGATTTTAAAATACTAAAAACCATATATGTGCTTAGAACTTATTTAGGCCCCAAAGCCATGTTTTGATTGGGTGCATCATCATCATCATCATCATCTAAAATAAAGTCTAACATATGCACCAGACAGGCCTCCAAGAGTAAGGGATTTCTTGAGCACCATGCCCAAGAAGGCCCTGTCCCATGTCCTTTCCCATAAAAACTTGTATTAGCCTCCTTAACTAACAGTGTGTTGATTTAAATGGGACTAAAGCATTATTAAAACTGCAGTATGAAAGAGCAAAGGACACAAAATTCACTGCCATCTCTTTCTGAGTATACCAGATATGGATTGGTCTGCAACAGCTGCCTCTGCTTCCCACCAACAACTTTCTGACTTGGAAGATATGAACTTAGGTAGTGACAGACTATCCATGAGAACATTTGACATCCAATAGAGATTCCTCATAACAAACTCAGAATTAAGGCCACATTCCTTTCTTTCATGAACAAGATAGCTATGTTGTAAGTGCTTTTTACACCATACTGACTCATCAAAATCTGGACTCAGATTATACTGATAGCCGCACATTTCCCCTGGCTGAATTCAAATTGGCACAAAAGGGCATTTCTTCCCCTGTGCTTTCTGTTACTTCCAGACATACATAAACCTATCAACCAATAGCCTTTCTTGTTTTTATGTCAATTTTACCACATGTCTTGCACTTTCATTGGATGGCTCCCCCAAACAATCCTCCTCCCCCCTTTGTGCCCCAATAAGTAAACAAGGGGACTAAATGTCTCCTGACACAGGCAGCCCGGGGGGGGGGGGGGATGAAAAATTATTTCTTTTTTGTTTCTTCCCTCACTTCCCTTTTCATTCTGAATCTTTAACTTGAATTAAAATTGATGTCTACAAGTTCCTACTTTTCAGTATGATGTTTGACTGGTTATGCTTCTCCCACCCATTCAGCTCTCTGCCCCCCCCCCTTTTCAAGTGCTTCTGACATCCAGGACTTTTCAGAAGCAGGGAAAGGAATCCCTGGGCTTTGATGTGAGATGGAAACAAACTTTTGATATGAATTAACATAACAGCTCCTGGATTTGTTCCTTGGACTGCCAGGAAGCTTGCTGTCTTCCTGCATGCTGTGTTTGTTTTCAGGTCTGTTGAATGGTTTCCATCTGCCCTTAAAAAGAAAGCAAGACCCAAACCCAAATCCAAACCATTACATTGGAGGGGCCCATGTTAGTGGTGTTTCTGTTGAAATAAATTGTGAGTAAAGTTTTTTCCCCCCAGAGGGAGCTATCTGTTGGCTTGATTTATTAATGTGCATGCACATACACACACATTAATTGTGAAAGAGCAAAACAACAACAACAACAAAAACACTTGCTGGATGAAAGGTGCCATCCACAATCTGCCCCCTACCCCCATCCAACTTCCACACCTTCCAATGCCACACTGATCTGGCAGATATACACTGAAAAAAAAAAAAGGGGGGGGGACAGAAAAAATCCTTGAAACTGCAGAGTGAAAAGTGAGTTTTCTAAATCATATTAAGGTCTAAAGGAAGTCCTTTCACAGTTAAAATGGTTGTACATTGTGTGTTCCGACAACACTGGAATTGCGGTGTGTACTGCTTTTTAAAAAATCTTGTCTTAGTAAAAGCTTCTACAACAGGGGTAGGCAACCTTTTTGAGCCGGGGGCCGGGTTGCTGTCCCTCAGTCAACTGGGGGGCCAAAGCCAAAAAATAAATAATTAAATAATTTTTAAAAAAATGAAATAAATAAATAAACCAGGACAAATGTAGGACCAAATTTTCAAATGGAGGGCACTTTTTTAAAAAAATGGAGGACACGCAAAAAAATTTGCTAATTTTTTAAAAAAAGTTAATATAAATGCATAATTCTGAGGCTTCTATAAACAATTGCCCCCCTTGCCCGCCGCTTACCCCCCCTTGCCCGCCTCCTCCTAATAGGCCAAAAGCCCCACGCCCCTCACGCAAGAGGCCAAAGGCTCAGGCAGCAATCGGCGGCAGGACCAGGCGGGGGCCGGTTCCAAGGCCTTGCTGGGTTGCATCCGGCCCGCGGGCCACAGGTTGCCTACCCCTGTTCTACAAGGTTGTTACCTGTATCTTGTAGGGATGCAGAGTATTGGTAAATTTTTTTTTGGGGGGGGGGGAATCTTTCCATAAAGAGTATGTTTTTAAGTTGAGATATGTCAAGAAAATGATTGACTACTGCAGGATTTTCTTGCAAGCTAAGATGTTTTTGCAAACATACACATCAGCACACGCACACACACATACACACAAAGTATCCATACAGAAAAGCTTGTTTTTGAAAAATAAATAGCAGAAGATAGCATGTTTTAGGCAAAAGGCACTACCAAAGTATGAAAGATAATACACAAATTCTCTAAAACTACCATAATCTCACCCATTGGAGAGAAAACAAAAAGAACAAAAATATTTTCTTATACATGAGAATAAAATATATAAATATTTATATTTCTACTTCCTAGCCATGAAAGATAGGACAGTTGACAAATGCTTTGGTCTAGATTCCAGAGAAAGCCTTTACTTTAGAGAATGGTATCTCATTTAGGAAGTATCACTTGTTGCACTAAAGAAGAAAGAAAATTGCTTTGATTTGCAAACAAAGCAAATAGAGTAAATGCCTTCGAAGAGCTAACAATAAAAGTAAAGCCAAGAAAACCAATAAATACCAATCAGTGTATGGAGAAGAGATGTATGTATGCATGTGTGTATCTGTATTTGTATGTGTGTATGTATGTATGCATATGCGTGTATGAGATGTTTCCTGAAGATGGAGAAAATGGGTAAAACATCTGGGGGAAAAATTAATCAATACTTTAAGTGATAGATCAGTTGAGTTCACATAATTGTCCTCCTGTTTTCAGGTCCATATTCTTCTGCCTCACTGCCAGCATCATACCTCTCATAACTAATTACTGTGAGGAGATATTTTGAGAAAACTGGTGCATTGTGTAGACAGAATTGTTTAATTTTTTTATTTAGTTCCATTGGTGACCTCATAGTTATTGCAGGAAAAAAGGGGATCATAAAATGATTTTATGCTTCTGTTTTTGTAGGATATTGTTTTTCTTCTAGTAACTGCCCTGGGACTTCAAAATCACATGAATATATCATGTTTACAAGCATTTTGCAGGTGTGCACTTTGTGCTATCCACTACTTCTTTTGTATTGTTTGATTTTCTGGATTGATTTTACATTTTATACCACATATGTCCCAACTCTGTTCTGTATAGGTGGGGGGACACTTAGGGGCGCAGCTAATGTGCATGCATTAGACCTCCATGCATTCAGGTGAACAGAGTGGAGGCTGGTAGCTTTGAAGTCATTTCATCATCTTGGATAGCTCGTTTAAAGTTTGAATTGAAACTAGATATAGATTTACCAGAGCCAGTATAATGTAGGGGCAAAACAGACCACCCTGAAGGAGTGGCTCTCTGCCACCCCTTTGCTCACTGGATTGGGGCTGAAGCAACTGCATGCTGCAGCCCCTGTCCAGCATTTTTCTGCTGCAAAACGAAGTAGTAAAATGCCACTTCTTTTTGCTCTGGAAAAAAGGTGCCCCTTTCTCTGCTGCCATGACTCTTCTCCATTCCTGCAGTGCATGGTGTGTTAATGCTGCAGCCCAGGAGTGTTCCTATGCTTCCCACTGTCTGGTTGGGTGGTTAGCGTGAAGCCAGTTCAGGGGCACAGTCAGGGCAGATGGTCACCACATTCCCATGCCACCCTGAAGCCAGCTCTTTATGCTAGTCTGCTTTGCCCTGTAGTGAGCATTGGAACACAACTCTGGAAACCTGAGATTCATTCCCCACCACAGCCATGAAAACCCCTTGGATAACCTTGAGCAAGACACATACTCTCAGCCCAAGAAAACCCCTTGGCCTTAGGGTTACCATAAGGCACACAACAACAAATTTCCCACTCCACTGACATCAGAGCCAATAGGTAAACATCTGAAGTGATTATGGAAGAAATCAAAACCTGTAGGAAAGGGCTCCTACATGTTGCTTTAACTTTAAAAGGTTGGAAATAAATAGTATGTCAAAGGAGAGTGCATAATATAGTGCAGTGGTTCCCAAACTTTAATCCTCTAGATCTTTTGGACTTGAGTTCCCAGAATACCTGACTGTTGGCCAAGCTGGCTGGGGCTTTTGGGAGTTGAAATTCAAAACGTCTGAAGGACCAAAGTTTGGGAGTCACTGATGTAATGACTTTTCTTTGGAAAACTCACCAAGTAATTCATAATGCCAAAATCTGGGAACAAATTAAATGAGAGATTTGGAAACATTACAAAGCATTGTTCAGCAGCCTTTGTTGTTGCAAATCATGCCCCAATCTATGAAAATGTTGGGTGTGAAATATTTATTACCTCATAATTAGAGGAGGAGGAGGAAGAAGAGGAGGAGGATTAGTAGATCTACAATAACAATTCAAAAAACCTCTCTATGACATTTTGAGACAACTGAAAAATGTGTGACTTTAATTTCAGGCCATGAAAATCTCCACTAAACATGTAGCCTTCCTAGAAGGCAGTCTAAGTTCAAAACATATAATCAGCTCCATTGTACTCTGTTCGGGGAATCAAAATTATTCTCAAGAGTCACTCTAATTAGATGCCACTTTGAGTTCAGCTATCCAGCAAAGTCTCTGATGTTTGAGTTGTCATTTGTTTGTTTATTTGTTTAAAAATGGGATTTTATTTTGAAATAAAGATAAAAATACAGACAACAAAAAAGGGACAGACACATGTAACAATACAACAAGATCGCTAATTAATGAAGGAAAGAAACTCACTGATTACAGTCCTGAGTATATCACTGGTAATCTTGTGGAACAATTAGAGTAAAACAGCCCAAGGAGAACCTCACTAATTACAGAGAGAATTTAGATGTATAAGTTATACAGTTTCTTTCTTCAGTCTCCATGGAATTGGTACTCTTAGTCCCTAACCCTATTGTCTCTTCATTTCATAATAGGTACTTGAGTTTCTTCTATAGTAAAATCTATGTAAATACAATTAAGTGTCTGACAGTCTTTTTACTAAAGAAGGAAATAATTCTCACCATTATTTGCTTCATGGCTGAACAATGGGTTTCCAGACACTTGGGAAACTTGATCAGGAAGAAGAGTGCAGTGGCAAGACTTTTGCAAAGTGTTTGCACAGAATTTCCTCATCCCAGAATTTTTCAAGATTTTTTTCTGTGCAGAAAAACATGTAGATTCTTTTCATGATAGTTGTGACTTTTTGTGCAAATACTTTTTCTTTTGCACAACCCCTCCCACTCTTTCGAAATAGCCACATTGAGGGAGGAGGTTGATGCAAGATTGTCCTTTTTCAAGAAAAATCTTGAACAAAACAAAAACCCAGCAATCTTTGCAGAAAAAAATACACCTACATGTGGTTATCTGGAAACTATCTGAAAAGCCATGACATCCCTAGCTTTTCTTTTCTACAATTGCTGTTTATACTGTAACTTACATTTGAATATATATGTCCACTTAGAACAAAAGTGGAACTCACCTGGCCCTTTAGATATTTTAAACTGTAACTCCCAACATGCCAGCTATGCTGGCTAGAGCTCCTGGCAACTGCTATTTAGTAACATAAGGATGACTGCACAATTTCCACTCCTGTTTCAGATTTTATTCCTGGTTAATTAATTTGTATTCTGTTTGGCTTCTTTAAGGTGATATTTATTATTTTGATTGGTTATATAATGGTGGTGGTTGTTGTTTATAAATGGTAAATTATGATTATAAAATTATATTTATAAAATTATGAATTATGCATGCCAGGTTTAAAATTCCATGTTTGGGGGAGAAAACCAAGGTGGGTTAAAAACAACAGCAGCAGCAGTCATCATTGCCATCACCATCATCCATTCTAGTGGTACATTACAAGAGTATACAGTACATGTAACTTCAGAAGAATCATATCACTTGATGATGTTAGCCCTGCTCAGGCATTGCTCATCCTGCTTTCTTCATCATGGGGACAGGGCAGCACTTCGTCCCACCACTCTCTGTCATCACATCCATCATGTGAAAGCAACATGCCTGAAGAGGAGAGATTCTTGATTCCATGGAGGCTTTCCACATGAACAAGATCCCTGATTTTCCATAGTTATTTGTCATGTGGAGAGCCTTTATAAGAACAACAATGTCTCCTCACCTTCCATGTGAAGAATGCAGTGCTGGAGGGGCTGAGACTAGGTGTTCCCCATCTCCCATGTTAAAGAAGTGGGGTAAAAAATAATTGATTATTGTTTACCATGCATAAAATGGGAAAACTTGATAAATGATAGAAACTATCTCTTCATTACTACATGGTAGCACACCCACATACAGGCACACTCACATGGTAAGCAGTTTTTTGCATTCATCTTCCATGACAAATGATGTATAGGGGCTTTGGTAAGAAGGCTACTGTAATGTCTTCCACTTCTATTCAAGTACTTCAAAATACATGAAATGATTTATCTGCGTATTGGCTGCAAGACCTCTAAACTTATTTTGTAAAAGCATTAGATACCAACTAATGAATCAATAAAAAACCCATCCATTTAGCACAGTAATTAATGCCATGCTTTATTTTTTAGATATGCAGTTGGCCCATAAGCTTTTTAAAAGTCCATATGTCTGCTAGCAACTGAGAGAGAATTTCAGCAGAATCAAATGGTTTTAACACAGGCTAAAATTGCAACAGGGTTTTGTAATGTTTCACTCCTTGGAGTCCATTCATCTCTTGCTTCATGGGGAATTTATGCTGTTAACTCCTATTACTGCTAACGGGAGTTATGAGTGTAAATGTGACACATCACTGGGTGAATGGACTGCCTGCATAAATGAAGCTAATTGTTCAGAGCATTTGGAGCTGGAGATAATAGTAATGTCACATTTTACATTCCAGTCACCAGGCCAGTTACTTAAAGATGATGAGCACCTGCAACTCCTTCCCACCCTCCCCCAGTTGATAGAAACTCGAGGTGCCTACTATCACTGTGGATCCTATCAGCTTTCACAGAACTCCAGAAATGAATACAGGTTCAAAGGCATCTGGTTAATGCAGCACAGATAGTTACATCCATTGCCTTCCATTGCTTTTGACAGTCCCTATTCAAACTCTCCTATTGTCTATGGAAGTCAGAAAACTTGTCTTGTTCAACTCGTACCATGGCAGATATAGTCTTGCTGTGATTTTTCAAGTTATTTCTAACTTATGGGGACCCTGTCATGGTGTTTTCTTGGCAGAATTTGTTCAAAGATTTGCCCTTGTCTCTCTCTGAGGCTGAGAGGATGTGAGCTGCCCAAAGTAACCCAATGAGTTTCCATGGTTGATCGGGGATTTGACCCTGGTCTCTCAGTATCCTAATCCAACAATCAAACCACTACACCACATTGGTTCTCAATATGGATTTGTAGGAAGATCCTTCCCACACACTATCAGGAAAAAATTACTTGTCAGTAACCTATATATTTTAATAAAGGCATTTTTTCCTCTCAACCATTCAGACAACTTGAAATATCTGGGGCCAAATCCCTGAAGAGGGAAGGCAACCTCATCATCTTAGAAAACTTATGTTTTATCTTTTGAGAGGATATATATCTTTCATAAATTTCCTGTATTCCATGTACCAGATGACTTATTTAAACAACCATATGCGGTGTGTGTTGGCACAAGCTATATATTACTAATTGCTTTGCTACAAAAGGAAGAGGAACTGTGGCTCTATGTTAAAATGTTGCTAACATTATCATAAATATAAAGAAAGAAAACAACAATAGATGTTCTAAAATATGCTACATATGTCCCAGTTGACTGTTACAAATCCCTTTGAGTAGTCCATTATACCTTTCTGTGATCTTACCATCTCATGACCCACTATATACTGTATGCTTCATGAAAATTGAAATGACACTTTAAATTCATCCTGGTGTCACTGTGTTTTTATTTTATTGGGATGCATTAATTTGTTGATTTGCTTGTCCATATAATCTGGTAAACTCCCATAAGAACTGGGCATTTCCAACAGGAAAACAAATCTTACTATGTTCTTGCATACAACAATCCCTCCAAAAAAGTGTTCTACCCACTGGGCAAGATAACAACAGTTTTTGTGCATTTTCGTTGTGCTTTTAAAGGGTTTTTTACTTTGTAAAAGGGGTTTTGTGGTTTTTTTTTAGCACTGACTTTTTTCTACATTAGTGTATTTCATTGTTTCAAGACATCATTCATGAGAAAAACTGTGAATATTCCTCATACTTGTAGTTTCCAAACCATAAAGGTGTGTGTGTGTGTGTGTGGCAGAATTGTTCTCACTGAATTCACTTCATTGCTGCTTTGTGAATTTTGTGGCTAAAATCTAATTTTACTTCCAAGGCTTCCATGGCTATAATTCAGAGGTCTGCACATATCAGTACATACATACATACATGTCATTTCCTTGGTATTAGATTCTGCTCCAATCAGCTTTCAGCTGCCTTTCTATCACAGGAATTTATGACAGGCATAAGACAAAAGTTTGTCCATGAGTTTTTCTTTTTAGCAAGACATGAATTCTCAACACAGCCTTTTGATGTGTTATAGGTGCAATGACACTAGGTCAATTTAATAAAACAAACATCACCATTTTAGAAGCAATTTTGGAACTTGCTTCTACTGAGAGTAAATATTCAGCTTAACTTTATTAGCCATCCTAGATTTATGGAGCAACCTAGCAACCATTTAGTTTCCATAATGGTCTAAAAGCAACATCAATCCATTATTGTGAAAATAGTCTTCAGTATGATTTTTATCACACAGGTAACATAAATCTGAAGACATCACAACACAAAAGAACAGGTTATTTCCCTTTACTGGGAAGGGCAATTCCTCTTCCCCCTTTCCATCTTTTCTGGCAGGTTTTTAACTTACAGCTACCTGTTCGACATCTCCTAATTATAGATAGCTCCATCAGTTATTCCGCTTCCAACCCTGCCACCAGGGTTAGCAAGATATAAGCACTTCTGTGATGAAGTGTACAGTATGGTAGATTAACAAGCAGAGGGCCAGCTTGTTACATGTATATCTCAGGGACCACTCTCTTATTTTTGGCACAGTGCTCTGCTTCTGAACTCCAGCCAAGGTAATTAGTAGCAGGTTTTAGGAACCTGGCAAAAGTTTAAAAGTGACACAGAGAGAGCCAGTCCACTGAGGAGTCATAACATCCATGTGGAAGAAGGGGAGCAGCAAAGAGAGGTGTAGAATGACCTTGAACCTTTAGTCAAAACACACAACTGGATCAAAAGTCAGTGCACACTGTGTTCTGATCTACCCAAAGCTATTGTATACAGTACAAGCTGTTCAGACCCTTGTATGAAACATACTGCTAGCATCAGGGTACAAGAAGAAATTTGGATAGATGAGGATAAAGGGTAGCAGAGGTAGAGAGGCTGGTGCAGAGAAAGCCAGCAAGAAAGGCACGTGTTCTGTTTCCCTAGAGACTGATTCCCCTGGAGAAGAAATTCAAAGGCTTTGCTAATAGTGACATAGCTGGAAATCTGCCTAAAAGTACTCTCAGAAATAAACTGTTGAAGCTTTTTCAATAAGGCAAGACTGCATGTTTAGTTGATTCATTAGTTATGTAAAAGTATTATCCTTTCTGTACTGTGTTTTGCTTTTCTTTCTCTGAAGGCATATAGAAAGGCACCTGAATCCCTCAGGGAGCCTTGAGTCCTATGATCAATATTCCATGCAGGGAAGAAGGCTAAGCAGAATGGAATCAAATTCAGGGTTTTCTCCAACAGTGATCTGTGCTGGGGATAAATCAGAGCCTGATGAGTTGCACTTTTGGGAAAGTAATCACCTTTTGGGAGCATGTTGCGAGTAAGAGCTTAAATTAATACTAACAAGAGTCAGGAAATTGCTACATCTTGAACGGTAAGATCCATACTTTCTGTTGCTTCCATTTGGCTATGGTAAAAAGAAAGAAAGAAAGAAAGATGACAGATGGTTATATTGTCTGCTTTATCAGTAGCAAGATGGCTGTTTATGCAAATCTTTCTAGTTTTAGCAATCTGTAAATTCCTGTGACTGTAGCAGTATCAATTGACAATGATGTACTAGGCCCTGAGAAGTGAGAGTACACACAGATGCACACAGTACAAGCTGTGCACGTTTTCTGGCAACTGTGCAACTCAAGTAGATTTTTATTGCAAGATAAAGTCAATTGTACCAGATTTTAAGAGTTCCACATTCCAAGCAAGATCACTGTATTTCAAATAATACATTACAAATTAATACAATTATTGAAAACATTACAAATAGGAATGAACAGATGACCCACTATATTTATTTGTTGTACCATGTTTGGCTTCACAATTTCCCTTAACTACCTTCTGGTTTAACTTGAAGAATTTCTTAAATTGATCTTGGAGATACTGAATGTGAACTTTACTATAGTTTTTTATTTTTTTTAGTTTGCTGTTTTCATTTGGAAAGAAAGGAAATGGAGAAGAAGATGTGAACAGAAATATCCAATACTGCACGTGCTAAGTTTGCTAACATGCTAAAAATTCAAGTTTGGAAATCAAAGCAGTAGATATGGTGAGATACAAATCCATTAGTTTCACTGCGTGTACACAGTCAGGTGATTAAAAAAAATGCAGCTTCTGAGAGATATGATGCTGAGATCTGTGTGAAGAATTGCTAATGAAACATTTTAGGTGCATTCCTCAGAAATATGTTCCACTCATGCAAGAGAACTTAGTCCTAGATTGGAGCAAATGGATTGTAGCTTTGTTTACATATTTAACCTGTTGTGGTAGCGCAAGATCTAACAACTTCTATGGGAGATGTAGATATTGTCTTTCAATCTGATTGACCCAAGCCCACCTTAAAAGCTGGGCAGCTGTACCAACTGAAGGATATCTGTGGAGCAACTGTGTCTCAACATGGCTTGCTGGCAGGAGAAGGCTGTGCTCATCATCCTTCATTGCTAGGTTCACTAATGCTACAGAACCTCTTCAGATGGTATGGACAGGATGCCAGCCTCTGTTGTTTTGTTTTGTTTTGTTTTACAATAGGAAAACATGGCTAGCCTTCTGGAATTTATAACTTCTTTGATTAATATTAATTAATATTAGTGCATTCACTGAACTGTGAAATTTATCAGTACAAATAATAAATTCCAGGCAGAAACCCTGCAGAGACAGTTTGTCAGATGTGAAAAGAGAAATCTACTGTTAGTTTCCAGGAACAGCATTAGCAACTCAGAAATATTAAAAGATATTAAGCCACTTCTCTGCATGTTCTTGCCCCTTTGAACTTTGCTTTTTATTATTAAAGATGAAGATCCTGGAAATCGACAAAGACTAAATTAAATAATTCTATGAAAATTTGTTTATATATTCCTTAAAGAAAAAACCTTTCATTAAGACCCGTTCAGTTGTGCTTAGCTGTAAACTGGAATGGGTACATGAACAACAGATAAGAAGGTCAATATGTTTCTGGATTATGCCATCTCAGGTTGCAATATGACACTAGTTGCATAACTGAATATCAACCTTATTTATAGAAGCTAATACATAATAGGGAAGGTGTCTAGCTGAATGATGTTAATGAACTTCTAGATTTTTGCACTTAGTGCTGCGGCTGCTGCTTCTACTTTATCCTCTTTGGAACATGTTGCCGTAGTTTAACTGAGACTTGTTTCCCAGCTATTTACTTTCACTTTGGAAATAACAGAGCTTCAATTAAGTGTTCCATTTGCCTTAGTAGAACATTTGGACAGTCCAGCTGCAAGCACAGTGCTAAACAAAGTATCAATGATGGTCACTCTAAATATTTCCAAATAAATCTGCATAGGATTGCAGCCTTATCTATAAATAATTTAATAGCAATAATTATGCAAAGCACATTTTTGTGTTTCTTTATATTAGCAAAAATTATTATTTCTGCTGTACTTCAATGAAATAACAATAGTGTATAACCTTGCAATGGAGGGCATTACTGTGTTAAATAAAAGGCTGAATAACATGCAAGGGCTCAACTATCCATTTAAACACTGGATTTGTTCAATCAATTCAACCAAATCCTAAATTCCAGAGTGTACGAGACCAAATCAGTCTGATCTGGGCAAGCTTTGCTTCAGATCATATTGGTCCCATTCAGTTCTGGAGTGGAATGGCACTGCCAAAAGTGATTCAGCCCAGTCTGGCTTTCAGAATGTGAAAAACGCATGGAAAAACCCAGTTGGTGTATTTCCAACATAACCCTATAAGGAAAATGCCAGTGTAATATGATGTGCAAAGAAATTGGAGCTGGGGGAGAGAATCAGGATTTGTTCACTGATAACAGTGTGATGCAACAGCTAAAAAGGCCAATGCAATTTTAGGCTGACTAAATAAAAGTATAGTGTCTAGATCAAGGGAACTAATAGTGCCACTCTATTCTGATTTGGTCAGACCTCACCTGGAATACTGTGTCCAGTTCAAAAAGGATGTTGACAAGTTGGAGCTTGTCCAAGGGAGGGCAACCAAAATTGTGAAGGGTCTGGAAACAGTGTCTTAGTAGACACTTAGGGAGCTGGGTATGTTTAGCCTAGAGAAGAGATGGTTAAGAAGTGATACGATAGCCCTGTTTAAATATTTCAAGGGCTGCCATATTAAGGGTGGAGTAAGCTTATTGTCTGCTGCTCCAAAGAACAGAACCTGTATGACAGGGGTACAACTTGATGGCCCTTGTGGTCTCTTCAAATTCTGTGATTCTATGATTCTAGGTCATTGAAATCAAATAGCCAATTATTTTGTGTATCTAAATTCATTTGCTAGATTTAGCTATTAGTACCATATCACTGAAAGAGCTATAATGAGGGTTTGGGTTGCTGAATGCTATATGAATGCCAGTTCTCTGAGTCTTTCTGTTAGGGCCATTTGTGAAGAGAATTTAACCACTAGTTGGTAAAACATCATGTTATCACTCTCCTTGCTTCCTTATAGTACAGTGGACTTTCCACATTCACTGGGGTTAGGGGACACAGGATCCCCCAAAAGTGGAAAACCCACAAATAAAAAGCACTACTTTTTTTACTTGAGAGATCACATCTCTAGGAATCTCTAGGTACTCCAGGGCAACTCTCTGTTCAAGATCTGCCAGAAGGTGACCATGAAATTGCACTGGGGGACCTACAAATGCCTAGAGAATTGTTCTCTCAAGCAATCTCTAGGTCCTCTAGTATGACTTTTGGCAAACATTTGGCAGACGTTTGGCATCATGCTGGAGGACCTAGAGATTCCTAGAGAGACCATATTGAACAAATCCATGAATAATCAAATCCACAAAAATTAAAGCCACAAATGTGGAGGGACAACTGTACATAATTTAATCTTGCCATCTGGACTGCTGAGAATAAAGCAAAACTATCATCTCCTCAGGTATTATCATCATTATCATTTTCATTATCACTGTTATATTTCTCTAGGCTTATCCATTCTTTAGATCCACCCTACATATGTTCTCCTCTCATATATCTTTATTATATTATTACATGCACATTACTTCACACATTACATTACATACACAAACCAACACAGCTCCTAGTATTGCTCCCTCAATAACACCTAACAAACTATAAATTTGACTTCTTGTACTCCTATGCCCAAGACATAAATATACAACATTCATACTGTCCTGCAATATTACTGTCTAAGCAGACATACTTCTGTCTAATGAACAAGTGAAAGAAAAAGATTCTGTATTCAACACTCAAAAGACAAAGTATACTCTTGCCTTCTCTCTTCTTGATAAAATGTACAAATAATTATCATAAAATGTATAAATATTCAGATTTGTTGTACTACATGTCACCATGCCAGCTGAATCTTAGGTCATAGCCTTCAAACTGTAAAGGGCTTTCATTATTCAGCATTCACCAGTCTTTGAATATAACTAACAAACGTGCCAAGAAAAATATCTTTAAAATAGGTAGTGCAACACTGCTTCTATTCTATTCTTATAGAAGTTTAACCCTAACTTGATGCGTTTTACTCTGCCAAATGAATTTTTGAAAGGCTGTTTACCCTTTGAAAGGTTTATTACTGCATATAACTGTAATAGTTTGGAAGAGAAACAACATTTCGGGTATGATATTCATTTTTATCACTACATTTTTCACTAATAGGGAGAGTCTCAGCTTGCTCTGCCTTTTTAGGTCTTACTTTATTTCCTTCCAGCTATTTTCCTAGTTATTTTGCAATATAGTAGAGTTTTTGTTAATACGATTCCTAAATTTTCCTAAACAGGGGATGTAGTGGCTCGGGAGTTAAGACTCTGACTCTGATAATTGCAAAATCATCAAGTCAGCAGTTTGAGACCCAAGCACTGCAGGATGAAGTGAGTTTTCCTTACTATTCCCAGCTTCTGCCAACCTAGCAGTCCAAAAGCATGTAAAAGTGCAAGAAGATAAATAAGTACTACTTCGGTGGGAAGGTAACAGCTATCTGTGCAGTCATGCTGGCTACGTGACTACAGAATAGTCTTTGATAATGCTGGCTCTCTCAGCTGAGTAACAGAGATAAGCACAGCTCTCTACAATCAGACGTGATTAGACAATCGTGTCAAGGGAAAACCTTTACCTTTTACCTTATTCCTAAGTAGTTTACCTTCTTCTCTATTTGGAAGCCTAATTTCTCAACTAATGTTGATTTATCTTCCTTCATCATGTTCTTCACAAGTTCTTTATCTTTTGTTTGTTAATTTTAAATCCTGCCATCTCACCAAATTGTTTCACTAAATAAATAAATAAATAAAGTCTCATACTTTCTACTGGTTCTTCTATCACCAACATCACATCATCCATACAAGCTCTTAGTTTAACTGTATTCTTCTTTAGCTTCAAACCTTTAATCTTTTCCTCTGATCTTATCACTCTCAATAACATTTCCAGTGCCAGGATAACAATGGGGATAGAGGGCAGCCCTGTTTAGCCCCTTTCTGCATTGCACATTCTTTAGTTAATTCTGCATTTATCCAAATGTTAGCTGACTGTTAGTTGTATATTGCTTTTATCAAAGTTTTGAAATTATTCCCCAAATCCCTCCTTTCTTACACTGCAAAAAAAAAAAAAAAAAAAAGCCCCAAATTTGGTGGTCAGATGCTTTTTCTGAATCCAAAAACCTGCCCAAAACAAGCAAACAACCATTCCCTATTTCTCATAGTGTTTATCTAAAAATCTATAATACTTATGACAGATTTTTTCTGAATTATTTTATAAGGCAAGAAGCCATTTTGATCTCTATGTATAAGAAGTAAATGGCGTACTGTAGTACCTGTAGTACCACTTTTATCCTCTTTGTCAGGAAGCAATTTATAAGCACTATTTAAAAGCGAAATTGGTCTGCAATTGCTTGTCTTAGGCCTGTTACAGACAGCCAAAATAAAGCTGCTTCGAGTCACAGTGGAGGTATGGTGTTTCAATGATGCATGCGTCCTAAGAGTCCAGAAGTCGCACCAAAGTCATGCTCCAGCCCTAAGGACTGGAGCGTGGCTTTGGTGTGGCTTCTGGACTCTTAGGATGCATGCATCATTGAAACACCATACCTCCACTGTGACTCGAAGCAGCTTTATTTTGGCTGTCTGTAACAGGCCTTAGAATCCCTAAGGCCTTTTTTCAGAATTCGAGATATTTTCACTTTTTCCCAATTTTGTGGAATTTTTTATTTGCTTTAAAATGATTTAAAAGTCTGCTGTAAGAAATGCACAAATTATTCACATTTCTTATAATAGCTCACCAGGAAGCTATCTGAACCTGGAACTTTTTTAACTTTAGCTTTTGAAATTACCAGTGAAGCTTCTTCTAAACTGATTCTTCTAAACTAAATATTTTTAATGCTGATGCGTGAAAATAAATTGTAGCCATTTTGATTTTCCAATAACCGAGTAAGAAAGATGAGAGACCTCAGTTTTTAAAATGTTGATTTTGAGTCAGTGTGGATTAGTCCACACTGAATCTAGTTGTTAAAGTACTGCAACACTATTCAGGTTGATTCAACTTTTTTCATAGCGTTAAATGAGAATCCAGAGCTACGTAGTCCAACCTGCTGCCAGTGCAAGAATCCACCATTATCCCATTGAGAAGTCACCATCTACTCTGTTTTTAAAACTCTGCCCTGCTCCCTAAAATTTGAGATATGAGTATTTATTCTTTTAAATGAATTTTGTCAAAAATGTTCAAAGACAGAAATTATGTATAGGAATAGAATCAGTTGGTGGGACATCGATAGCTTCAGTTGTTTGGTTTTTTTTTTTTTTTGTAAAAAAGAAGATGCATATACATGATGATTTGCCTATGAATGTTATTCTGTTGCTCAGAACATCTATACCATCAACTTTTAAATATGTTGTAATATTTCCACGCATACAGTGTTTTTTAGTTCTGGAAGAGATCCAGGGATTTGATAAGACAGTGAAATCTTAAACTTAGTCCCAAGTGACCAGCCAGATGTCAATTAGTGATAAGAACCAGTAGATAAGAGGGTTAGCTATTACACAATATTAGATTATAAACCATTAATGCTGACAGCTTGAATGTCACAAATCTTTAAAAAGTGTTCTTAGCCCAACTAGGTTACAAATATCTCTACAGACAGGGATATCAAGCTTGGCTTAGAGGAGCTGAATATCCTTGACCGGTAATGTTGTTTGTTGAGATGAAGCCAAAGATATACTTTTAGCCATGGTTGATTTAATGGGTCAGAGATTCTTGAAAGCCTGTAGATAACATCGTAGCCTGTGGAGATGTAATTCTTAAGTAATTATATTCCCAAAGGGAGCAGTGAATAATTTTAGCAATTTTCTTCTTGCTTCAAGAAAGTCTGCACAGTTGTGGAGACTATTAGCAATACAGGACTTTTAATGTGCAAATTTTTTGTATGTGAATATGTGGCTGTAGCTGTTTTGCACAGAAATATTCTATTTCCATAGTGAACAATGAGTAACTTAATTTGAGTAACTTTTATTAAAAAACATCTAGTATGTACATAAATCTGATTATATTGTTTTCAAAAAGTGATCAAATTTTTAAGGAGTTCACAGAGAAAGCTAGAATGGAAGGAGAGGCTTTTCATAATGTAGCAAATTTCTTATTGCTGTTATTTGCTCTCAGCTCAACTTTGACTTATGGTGATCGTATGAATGAGAGACCTCTAAAAGGCCTAGTGCTGCTTGAATCTTGCAATCTCAAGGCCATGACTTTATTGATTGAATCAATCCACCTGTAGTGATGTTTCCTTCTTTTCTTACTGCCTTTCACTTTAGCAAGCATAGATAGGGCCTCTATAGACTGGCATAAAATGCTGCCATTGGGGGCATGGCAAATGCATGGCATACACCCCGACTCATCCCATCATGCCATTTCTTTGGCACAGGGTTTAGATGTGCTGCATCAAAGAAACCTGGAAAAGCCGCTGCTGTGGCAGTAAGGGCAACTTTTTGTTAGATTGTAAGCCTGAGGGCAGGGAACCGTCCAATTAAAAAGATTGTATGTACAGCGCTGCGTAAATTTACAGCGCTTTATAAATAAAGGTTAATAATAATAATAATAATAATAATAATAATAATAATAATAATAATAATAATAATAATAATAATTTGAAAAAGGAGCAGCATTTTGCCCACTCTTTTTGTGCCAGCAAATTGCCAGATTGGGGCCGCAGCATGAGGTTGCTGCAGCCCCGATGCAGCACTGAAAGGGGCAGTGGGAAGCCACTCCTTTGGGGCCATCTGTTGAGCCCCATAGTTTTCTCAAACAGAGAACTTGATGAGTTAGGTATTTACTTTGTCTAGAATGTGTCTAAAATGTGTGGAAATTTAGTGGATATCTGTGTGAATTAAGCACTCTTTAAAAGGAACAAAAAGCAGGAGGGGGGGGGGAAGCAGGAACAAAAAAGGCTTAAAGCAAATGTGTGGCAAGGGGCAGCCTCCAGCTGCTCCAGCTGCTCCAGCTGCAATTGGGCTGCAATTGATCTGGGACAATGGTGACCGCATGGTCCGCTCTCAAAGCAGGCTGCCGCTGTGGTCCCAAACAGGCCACCACCAAGAGTGGATTAATCTGCTCCTTCTTCTGGTGGCTTCAGGCTTCCTTTGGTGGCATCAGAGCAGCTTCCAGCCTTTGAGGCCTTTAGTGGCCTCAGAGCAGCTTCCTACCACTTCAGGGGTGTGCATCAGCTGAACGCCATGGCCCTGAATTGACCAAAAGCTGCTTCTCTTGGCCTGTTTGTTTCAGGCCATAGATTCATAACTTAGGATATTTAAAACATGATGAACTTGTTTGATAAAGGTGAGGTATAGCTGTCTGACCAGAAAATTATTTCACTTTTTTACAAGGTTTTTTAAAAAGACATTTTTGAGGTATGTGGCATTGATATTGGACATGATGGATTTTCTTGTCAATTTTTTTTCGTGATTTTCATTTCATTAGTAAATTCCATTGAAATAAGTGGGAATTATGAAATGACGAAAGTACTGTTGTTTAATGTTCTTTGCATCCTGTTGTGTGATAGAAATATCCTCCAGATGGACTATGCCATCCTCCCTTCTCTCTATTTCCCAGGGAACATTCTTGGTGTGACAAACAGCCTCTTCCCTTACATCAGGTGGTGCACGTCTTTCCAAAGATACCCAAATACTTCTCTCTCTCTCTTTGTGTGTGTGTGTGTGTGTGTGCATGTCCTTTGTTGTTGTTGTTCATACTTCTGACCCCCCCCCCCCCCCCGCAATTTCATATTCGGTGAGACACAGTGAAAGTGTCACTATGGGAAAATAAACCTAATTCAGAACAAAAGCAAGGTCTGTGATCAGAAAAGAACTACCTTCATTTACAATCAATGACAGTTTGCATATGAAGTTTTGACACATATGTGAAGAAAGAGAGGTAGAAGAAATGATGCTGAAACTTTGCAGATGGGGCTCCATGACATGCCAAAAAAGGCTTGCAATGAGATGTTGTTGAAATATGAGAAGGGGTTCAGGTACCCTCAATGTGTCATTATCTCTCAGAAATGTTGCCCTTGAAAACACCGAGAGAAAAGGAGAAGAATTTAATGGGAAAGACTATCTTTGCAAATGAAACCTCATCTTCACCTCAGCCCTATTAACATTCCACTTACATATTAATATCAAGAAACATTTTATGCAAAAAAAGTTTAATATTCTTTTCCAACTCTAATTGTAGGGTTCATGCCTACAGTAGGCTGGGAGTACTATTAGACTGTGAGGTTACTACACTAATTATTCTTGTTCTTAAATAGTAGGATAATTACTGGAGCAATATTCTATTCAAAGTGAAAATTAGATACCACCCCCTGGCAGACTTAAATTAGGAACCTTTTTCTCCTCTCTCCTCTCTTTCCCCCCTCATATCGTTCTACTTTTCTTCTCCTTCAAATAAGCAATTTAGAGTTTGAAAGGGGTTGGGTTTTAGAGCTTTCTAGTTAATGTGATTTCTTGCTTGCATGAAAATCTAGTCATAATTTTTGCAAGACACAAAGCATCTATTTCCATAATTTGAAAATTAGTGCAAAGGTATATAGAGAAATGGATATATTGACTATATGGCATATTGAAAAATGTGTATATTAGGTTGTTCCTGTGCCTTCAACATGATCCTTCTAAAGGGGCCAAAACTGACATTCCAAAATACAGAGTTCTTTTGCTCCTGGAAAAGAAAATACTTGATGGTTTTTTTTAAAAAATCACAAGCTGGCATGTGTAACAAAAACTCAACAAACCCCTGTTTTTTGAGCCACATTTACAACATACAGTTTCTGTTGTCCAGAGGTGACATAAATAATTTGTGACAAAACATTTCAACATTCAACCTTAAATGTAAATAATTTTATACAACTTTTATTCCTTATGAAAAGACATTTAAATGTCAAAAAATTTTTACAGATGTATTTGTAGGTACAGAACAGAATGAAGTCTGAGAAAGTTGTAGATGTATTGTGAGTGGTTAACATAAACTCTTTGCTATGCGATGTGACTGGAAACATTTCCCACAGAGTATAATTCTTTCCTTCTTTTAAAGTTAAATATTTGACTCTGAACTATGTATAATTGACATTATAATTAGCAGCCATGAAAATGTTGTAACTGAGATTTATGTTTGACATTGCTGGGTCTTTGGACTGTAATAAAGTGTTATTGTTGTTGTTATTTATGTTTGACAGGTTATTAGGCAAGAATATACTTTGCCCTGTATTGAGGAAGAGAAAGCACAGGACCTGGATTTCTAAGCTATGCTAGAACAGAACAGATGGTCAGGGCACTGTGAAAAATTAATCCATCCATCCTAAATAAGTGGGACTGATATCCTTATTGCAAGGAGGCATTCTCTTCCAAGAGGAAAGACATGACCTAATGATTAGGGATGGCAGAGAATTTTGTTTCAGTTCATTTTTGATAAAAATTTGTGAAAATGTTTATTTTTTTTCATGTTTGAAAAACTATGAGGGTTTTTGTTTTTGTTTTTTGGAAAAAAATTAAAATTAAAAGACGCAAGAACTGATTATAGATGTCTTCATCAAGTCTCTGGGGCTTTGAGTGCTTAACTCTTCAAAATTCAGGCTTGTAACCTTGTGCATTCAACCACCGAAATGGTGAATTAGCATTGCCATGTTTAAAATAGGTATCTGAGGCAGGTACTACATGGTCCAATCCTTGGTGGAAGTAGCTCTGCTCTTTAAATTAGCTGGCGCAAGTGAGGAAGAATGCTATACATTCTGAAGAATTTTGCAAAATGTGCAAATTGCTTCATATTTGAGATAGCATGAAGTATTTTTTTAAAAATAATAATGAAAGCCAGTTTGAGTGCTGGACTATGACTCTGAAGAACAGGGTTCAAATCCCGGGTTGGCCATGGAAACTCACTGCTTGACCTTGGGCAAGTCACGCTCTCTCAGCCACAGAGGATGACAATGTCAAACACCCTCTGAAGAAACTTGCTAAGAAATCCTCATAATAGGTTTGCCTTAGGGTTGCCATGAGTCAGAAATCATGAAAGGCTGTAACAATGGTATTGAATTTCACCAGGAGAATAATTGACATTAAGGGTCTATATATACCTATTCAGGTATATATAGAAGTACATATGTATTCAAGAGTTCAGTGAAATAAATAGCTATTTCTCTTCTTCCCCTGCTTAAAAACAGAGAGGGTTCTAATGGTGAGCTGCGTTGTGTGTGTGCGTGTGTGTGCGCGCACACACACACACACACACACACACACAACTATAGATCATGTATTTCTAAAGGGGTGTGTGGCTTTTCCATCCCAAAATTTCAGGGCACCCCCTAGATTACAAAACGCAACTACCCATAATGTAATTATCATTCATCCAGTTGGAGCAGTGGGGAGAGGACCATATTGCAGAAAGATTTTTCCAACAGTTGGCAACAGCAGAGAGCAAATAAGACCTGAGGAAACTGTATCAACAATAGCTAAGTCTTCAGTGTATAAGAAAACTGAATACATTTAAAAATAAAAATAAAACCTGCTTTGCCAAATCAGGGCAAAGAAGTGGGGAAACTTCCTGTAGCTTGAAAAAGTAACACTTCTGATATATTTTCATCCTGGATGTGTAACATTTCTTCTGTACCCAAACACTTTAAACAAATCCTTAGATTTCAAAGCTTTGCCTGTGCTGCACAGTTACTCTGTGTAATGAACCTTCTGATAGGTGGCCCCCAATGGTGTCTTTAAGAAACATTTTTAGTGAAGTTAAAAACAAATACTTTTAAAAAATAATTGCTCAGCTGTGCTTCTCAGTGAACCCAGAGCCCAGCAGTTTAAACACAGCTTTGTCTTAACTCTCTGGGCTTCTAAATTACTCATAGCATTTGCAGAAGAGTTTTGCTTTACATACTTTTAACAACAAGGCTGAGTGCATATCCCTAGAACACAGTATATTGCTGGCATTTGCTCCTCTCATAAATTATTTTTATTATTTGTTGCCATTACCTCAAAATGATAAATTGTGTAAGCAGTAGACGGAAGCAGAGAAAATGCTGTTTACAACAGGGGATGAATCTGTATTATTGCTTAGCTCTACACTCTTCCACACATACACATGCATCACTTTGTTCTTCAGCTGTAAGTGGCATGTGTCAAGTGACTCCAATGAAAAATGATGAATCTAAGGAGACATTGGGTGGTTTGGGAGTTCTGTGTGGGTGGTCTGTGAGAGACCATTTATATTATGTTTGACCTTCCCCAACACACACACACACACACACACACACACACACACTATAAGGCAAAAATATTCTTAATGGTTTGTTCAGCAATTAAACATCTCTTGCATTTTGAGTAGGGCTGCCACAATACTTTTTTTCTTTCCTTCTGAAGTATTCCATGCATAGAAACAAGCTGAACTGCCAGTTGAATGTTATTTCAGTACAGTGGTACCCCGGGTTACGAAATTAATTCGTTCCGCCGCCGCTTTCGTAACCCGGAATACTTCGCAAGCCGAAAAACCCATTGGCGCTAATGGGGAAAAGCCGCGATTTCGTGTGAAATAGCGCCGAAAAGCACCAAAAAAAATTTCGTAACCTGAAAAAACCTTCGTAACCCGGAACAGTTTTTTTAATTGGATTTTTTTCGTAACCCGGAAATTTCGTAAGGCGGCGCATTCGTATCCCGGGGTACCACTGTACTGGTAATGAGGCTTTCTAGGGGCCTTCCAAGAGAAAAAAGGGCCAGAGGACTCAGGAAGACTGGTTCAGTGGTTGCTATCACTGCTCTCCAGCACCTGCTACCTTTGGTTGTTGCTTTCCTTTATCAAATGGTAGGGTCAATCCTGGCTTTGAGTTCATTGTTCAATCTTAGTGGAGCACAAAGCTCTATGTTCTGGGTGATGTTTGAATGTCCATTCTGAGTCATTCCAGTGGCTACCTCAGTAGACCTTTCTAGGTCATGGGAAGGGGTGATGTTCTGTTCACATAACAGATGGTTCTTTAGGCACTAAACACAAAGAGTTGCTTATGCAAGGGTGTATTGGATACCTCCACATATAAGCATGTAAATCTTATAACCACCAGTATATGTTGTTGTTGTTGCTGCTGCTGCTATTGCTACTGCTGCCATTGTTAACTGTCCTCAAGTCAGCCTTGACTCATGGCGACCCTGTGGATGAGTCACCTCCAAGCTCCCCTATCCTCAACGGCCCTATTCAGGTCCTACAGGTCCATAGCCGTGGTCTCCTTAATTGAGTCTATACATCTGGTATATGGTCTTCCTCTCTTTGTACTACTCTCCACCTTTGCTAGCATTATTCTCTTTTCTAGTGAGTCATCTCTTCTCATGATGTGGCCCAAGTATGACAACCTCAGTTTAGTCAACTTTGTTTCCAGGGAGAGTTTAGTGTTGACCTGTTCTTGGATCTATTTGTTTGTCTTTTTGGCCATCCATGGTACCCTTAGCATTCATCTCCAGCACCGCATCTCAAATGAGTTTATTTTCTTTTTATCATATTTGTTCATTGTCCATCTTTCACATCCATACATGGTGATGGGAAATATGATAGCTTGGACAATCCTAACTTCAGTATTCAGTTTGATATCTTTGCACATTAAAATCTTGTCTACTTCTTTCATAGCTGTCTTTCTCAGTCCTAGTCTTCTATTTTCTTGACTGCAATCCCTACTCTGATCAATGATTGATCCAAGGTATGGGAAATCTTTAACTATTTTGATTTCCACCTCATCTATTTTGAATTCCTGTAGCTCCTCCATGGTGATTATTTTTAATATTGAACTGCAAATCTGCCTTAACAATTCCTTCTTTGACTTTTTTTTAGTAATTGTTTCAAGTCTTTGATGTTTTTTTGCTAATATGGTGTCACCTACATATCTTAGATTGTTGATATTGCTTGCTCCAAACTTCACTACTGCTTCCTCTGTGTCTAAACCTGCTCTGCATAACATATTTTCTGCAAACAAGTTGAATAGATAGTGTGATAGAATGCAGCCTTGTGTGACACCTTTCCAATTAGGAATCATTCTGTTTCTCCATATTCTTTTCTGACTGTAGCTTTTTGAACTGAACAGGTTTTGCATCAGGACAACCAAGTGCAATGGTAAACTAATTTATTTAAGATCACTTCATAGTTTTTTTGTGATCTATGCAGTCAAAGGCTTTGCAGTAGTTTATAAAATCCATGCTGATTTTCTTCTGAAATTCTCTGGTGCACTCCAATTATCCATCATATGTTTGCAATGTGATCCATAGTGCCTCTTCCTTTCCTGAATCTGGGTTGCACCTCTAGAATTTTATGCTCCATATATGGTAGAATCTCTGCTGCAAAAATTTAAGCACAATTTTGCTTACATGGGAGATTAATGTAATGGTTCTATATTTGCAGCACTCTTTTGTGCCTCATTTTAAAGGAATGAGAATGATAATTTCCAGTAATCTATTGGTATAATAGCCCAATAGAAATCCAACCAAAAGAAGCAGATTTGAGGTATCATGAAGTACAGAAAATAGTTATTTGGCTTATATATATTTTACTGCTGGAGGAGGAGATAAAACCTTGTGGGATTATTAGCATTCTTGCCACACTAATGTGACTAGCTTTAGGTGGTACATATCATGAGCTAGGTGGAGGAGAATGCCTTTTTCTGCTCTTCCTAGGACAACAAAAAGTCTTTACCTATCCTATTAAGGATAGCCACAATATCTGCACTGTCTCAGAATCTGAGGCAGAAAATCCTCAGGACAGTTCTGTGCCCTGTTTGTAAAAACAGAATAACAATAAATTAAATCACCATTTGCTACCTTGCATGACACCCCAAATCAGCTGCATGGAGCAGATGGTGGAACCTCGGCCAACTGTTGCTTGCATTCACCACTTATGTTGAAATAATTTAAATATGTTAAATATTCAGAGTAGGGATGGAAAGGATATTCAAAGAATTAGAGAACAAAAACAAAACAGAATGGGTCTTCTTGAGTCCTGAGAAACACCACTGAAGTTAATCATGGCCAAAGATCTGGATGGAATCCTGAGAAAAAGCCACTGTTCCTTTCTTACACAATCATGTTGGAAACAATATGGATTTATTTCATATAGATATTGTAATAGGGAGAATGAGGAGATGAGGAATCTATAGCAGTATGAAGACAGTAGTGATGAGGCCTAAGGGAAATTGTGTTGGAACTCAATGATGATACCAACAGTACGTTTTACAAGGGAAGAAGCATGAAAAAGATGTAGGGGAGATTAACCAAACTAGGAGACTGGGAAGGAGGAAACGTGTAGCTGGACCTCCCAAGAGGGACTGGTGGAGAGTCTACTTGCTGCCTTAATATAAGAAGCTTCCACACTAGGGTGCATCTACTCTGTAGAAATAATGAAGTTTGACACCACTTTAAGTGCTGTAGTTCCAACCTATGGAATCCTGGGTTTTGAAGTTTTACAAGGTTTTAGCCTTCTCTTCCAAAGAGTGCTGGTACCTCATAAAACTACAAATCCCAACCATGGATGGAGCCATGGCAGGTAAAGTGGAGCATTATTTCTGTAGTGTAGATGCACCTTTAGGCACTTGCCCAGGACATTAGATAGGTGCTGTATGGTAGAGCTGAGATTTGTCATGCCATGCCTCAAACCGTGTGGGGTAGAGGTTGGAGAAGAGGTGCAGCTGATTTTGAAACTGAAGCAGTGGGGGCAGCAGTAACAGTGGCAGATGAATCTGGAACTGTAAGAATGTCTTTGAACAGTATTAGAAGATTTTGTTGTGGTGGACAGAAAGGATATCAGCAGGGAAATAATTATGTTTGTGAGAACAAAATTAACAAAGACAACTATTGTACAGAGTATGTGTGAAGAAGAGAAAGAGCTAGGCTAAAAAGGTGAGCATCTGTGGGAACCCAAAAGGTAAAAGTAGGATTTCCTAAAACTACCTCTCATGGAAGCAGAACCTCCTTAGCATATCTTTGAGATGTCTGTGCAAGAATGACAAAGAAGCATTTTGTAACAACTGAGCTTATGTTTGGTGCTAAGGTGAGGATTGTCTTATCAAGGCAGTGAGAGATACTGTCTCCTACCTTCCATCTTGGTATAAACACACTGAAAAATGAGAGGGAAGCTAGCAGTCAAATAAATGATTGGTTACTGATTTGCTTTTGTTACTGATAAAACTAATTGTCCTATAAATCCACATTTTCTGTTTCATACTCCATCGTGGTGGTGGGAGTAAAGATTGCATCAAAATTCGTCTCTAATCTCAATAAAATAAATGTTGTTACATAGTCAACTGAAATCAGCAGGGAAACAAACTCCCATTGTGTTAATGGATCTGGAATCTTAGGAGACCTGAATTGAACGCTGCCTACTCTGAGACACTCAGAGAATAAGGATTGTTTTACCATTAGTTGCTTTCCCACTCTGCTTGATGAGTCCTTTCTACCTCAAAAGCTTGCAAGCTTTTCTGCTAGTGGACTTTGCTACACTAAAAAAATGCAGTTGTCTTGCCAGTTTCATAACTTTCCAAGAGAAAATACATTTTATTGTCTGCATTACTACACTTTGGTTCTGTTCTGAGATTGTATATTGCCAGCAAAACAAAGATGTTTCCTTACTTTAATTGAAGTGAGGGAAATATACTTGTCATGGAAAGCTCAGTACGCTCTAGTTCATCTCTTTTTACAAGATATACTTAACTAACTCATAAGTTCCACTCAGTGCTGACACAAGGCAGATACGCCATGTGCCACTGCCCCTTGTTTAATCAATCACTTTAATCTTTCAGTGGTGACTCAAAATGAAGAGAGACTGAATAATTTACAAGAAGCCAATTCTTAGCAGCTGGATTTATTAAGACAAGGAATTATACTGTTTAAACAAAATAATCTCTAGAGATAGGGAAAGAACTCAATTAGTGTTTGAGCTAAAGATGCCATTTTGAAATAATTCATTTTAGCCATTCTGTTTAAATCTAAATACCAGTGCTTCTAGATTCTGTTTTCTGGGGACTGAGTGCCCTAATATTTATCTTTCATAATTAAAAGATGTGAGGTTTGGACAGTCACCTTCTTTTGATGAGCCAGAAAAAAGAGCTACACGATGGTGCATTTTATGCTGAGGAAATAAAACCATATCCTCTCATGGCTTGCTGTGTTATTAATAGTGCTGCCAAACTCATTATAATCTAATTTAAAGACACATCTAGCAGAGGCGCATGAAGGATGATTTGAGTTCAGGGCCTACAGCAAATTGCTTGAATCTTGATCTAATTACCCCTGAACATTCAGTGTTACAAGCTTTTCACATTTGGCAGCAACCCTCTGAGAATGAACTTCTGTGATGTAATGAAAATGTGACTATAAAAGGGAGAAGGAAGTGTAGGTGTTTGTTATTGACCATGGTTCTCTGCCCATTTTCCTTTTAAAAAATGTTATTATTTGTATTTCAAACTAGTTAAAACCAACCGGAACAGAGATTCAAATGTATGCAACCATCAAAAATGAATATTTAAAAATATATCAGTGCCAGTTCCAGAATGCCACTGTGGGGAAGAACTGGTTTTGTTATGGATATGGGTCCTAAGGGATGTGGTGGCTCAGTGGTTAAGACACTGACTCTGACAGTTGCAAGACTGGCAGGTTAACAGTTCAAAACCCAAGCAAGGTTGGGTCATCTCCTTTCACTAGTCCCAGCTTCTGCCAACCAAGCAGTTTGAAAGCATGTAAAGGTGCAAGTAGATAAATAGATGGGAAGATAACAGTATTCCATGCAGTCATGCTCGTCATATGACCATGGAGTTGTCTTTGACAATGCTGACTCTCTGGCTTAGTAACAGAAATGAGCACTGCCCCCTACAGTCAGACTTGACAACCTTGTCAAAGGGAGAAACTTTACCTTTACAGTCCTAAAAAAGGCATTGAATGGTCAAAGGGCAGAGGGCCAGCTAGGCAACCATCAGCTAAGCACCCTTCATCTGAGCTGTCTTCATCCTTTGATGGGGATGGGGGGGTTATACCCCAAATTATCCACATACACGCACACACCCATACACACATACCAATAACACTACAGGAAATTTGCTGACAATTTGGCCATTTCCTGTTGCTGACAATTTGGGGATGTGATATAGTAGTGTGGGCAGTTGGAAATAAGGTAGCAGTAGTTTATTTACATTTTTATTTTAATTTGAACTTGGGGTGGGCTGCTTAGCTGTGTAGGGCAGGAGGTGCAGTCACAATCCTGCTGTTAACTGTGTCCAGATGAGTGTGTATCAGTAGCTCCTAGGCTGGTAGAGGCCTGGTTTTCAAACTGCAGGTTGAGCCCAGGTTGCCGGGATACAGACTTCCTTGGGATAGGTCTTCTCTGGTCTTTGTAGTGAGTTTTAGTCAGTGATGTATTCAAGTCTTTTACTCCGAGTCTCACATCAAGCCTCAAGTCTCTCCCATCAAGTCTCAAGTCCTTGTAAGATACTTTCAAATCAAGTCTCAAATCGAGTCTCAAGTCTGGGAGCCAACTTCAACAGAAAAAAAGAGTTGTAGTAGGGGGAGGTGTCAGGGGGTAGAGTTTCATGAACTCGAAAATCAAGAAGACATACACAAAGGTAGCTTGAGGTGGAAGGACCCTTCTAAAGCTCTTAAAAACTCTAGAAGGATCCTCTGATGTTCAGCAGGGGACAGGCTGCTGAGTAGACCACAGCTCCACTCCAAGCCCATTTCCTAACTTCTTTCCGGTTCTGGATGAAGTTAGGCCAAGTCAGTCACTAAAAACATACAAGTCTCAAGTTGAGTCATGTTAGTGTATCATTTATTGTTGAGTTGAGTCCAAGTCAAGTAACTGAAGCAACCTGAGACCAAGAAGTTTATCGCACTGGGGTTAAAACGTTCCCCAGTGCATTCTAACGTGCCTGTGCGGGCGTGCACGGAACATGATGGGAACGTGATGGGGCCAAGAACCCCATTTTACCACACACTGGAATGCCGCCTTTGCCGCCAGGCGTTCCAATCGTGTTCTCATTGCATTCCAGAGGACGCCATTTCTGAGAACGCTTTGAAACAGTTCTCAGAAATGACATCCTCTGTAACGCAACGGGAATGCGATTGAAATGCCCGGTGGCAAAGGTGGCATTCCAGTGTGCGGTAAAATGGGATTCTTGGCCCCATCACGTTCTTGTCATGTTCCACACGCGCCTGTATGTGGGCATGTTAGAACGCACTGGGGAACGTTTTAACCCCAGTGCGATAAACTTCCAAGTCAATCAACTCAAGTCTACATCACTGGTATTAGCAGAGAACCCTCCTCCCACATCCCATTGCTGACCAACCCAGTGAATAACGAGACCAGACACAGAGAACTGGGTTATAAATGGTGAAGGATCTGGAAACCATGCCTTACAAGGAGACTTAGGGAACTGGGTATGTTTAACCTTGAGAAGAGTCGGTTAAGAGGTGATATGGTAGTCTTGTTTAAATATTTGAAGAGATGTCATACTGAGGATGGTATAAGTTTGTTTTCTGCTGCTCCAGAGAATAGGACCCAGAACAATGGATGCAAGCTACAGGAAAAGAGATTCCACCTAAACATTAGGAGAAACTTCCTGACAGTGAGAGTTGTTCTACAGTGGAACACACTCCCATGGAGTATAGTAGAGTCTCCTTCTTTGGGGGTCTTTAAACAGAGGCTGGATTGCCATCTGTCAGGGATGCTTTGATTGTGATTTCCTGCATGGCAGGGGGTGGATTGGATGGCAACTGGATTGCCCTTGTGGTCTCTTCCAACTCTATGATTCTATGATCTTATGACAATCTAAGTAACCTTCTACAATTAGTCATTATAGAAGAAAATGTCTATCCCCTTTTTCCAGTGAAGAGATCAGAACAGGCTTATGCACAGTTTCTGGTTTACAGACCAAAATAAACTTCAGGGGGAGAAATGCTGCATGTGGCTTCAACCTGCTTTGGACATCTGTGAGGGGAGCACTAGTTGCCTACCACAAAAAGCTATTTCATTAACTCCACTACAGGATGTTGTAGCAGGCGAATAAACCCAGTATGCCAGCATCTACACAGGGGAAATTGCTTTTGGCAGAGACAATAATATTTCTGGATACAGACTAGGAGATACCGCTCCCCAATGGGTTCTTAAAATGTAGACCTGTGGAACAGAGAAGAGAGTTTTCTATTTGCTTTTGTTTTTTACTTTCACATTCATCTAGTACCTGTGTGGCACAACTAAAGAACAGATGTTAATATAAAACCTTGACTTTTATACATATTCCATTCCAATCTGATTCAACAAGGGGTCAGACACACATACTCACAGCCACACAGTATAGAGATCTTTGGATGCAAAGACAGGACCATTGGCTGTATACTTGAGGAGACTGTGAATATGCAAGTTCTGGTGGTTCTACTACTGGGCTGTAGAAAGCTAACCTGTGTAGCAATCTCTGAACAAGCACTGAACCCCTAAGTTGCCAATATTTTGGTCCAAATGTCTTTGTTCCTTTGTTTCATAAATCATTTGTGATCCAGTTCTGTCATATTGTCCTGGCAATATGTAACCCTTGAGATTTTGGTGAATTAAAATTAGCTCAAAGTAGTGAGGTCTATTGGCCACATTACATAGTCTTGGCATCAAGTCCCTATGTATATCTACCCAGGGACACAAAGAATTCCAGAGGCAGGTCTTAACAAATTGTGAGTTTTATTTTCAAAAGGGGAAATCATACAAAACCACACACACTCACAAGGAATAAGAAATTTAAAGGTGTTACGTTGTAACAGAGTAGGCTTGACTAAAGCAAATACTGCACCTGAAAGGATAGTTGTTCCACTTGTTCCAGATCTGGAGATGAAAGGGAAACTCAATCACTCCTAAGGCAAGTGGAGATTGGCAAGCGAGAGAGGAGCTAACCAAGTAAACTGTATCATGCGTGCCTATAACAGACTAAACAGAAGAAACAAAGGAAGGGCACCAATATTTATAATAAATATCAACCCGGGGCAAAATTCAAGGTATTGAAATGGCGGTGCTACCTTTGAAATGGGTTTGAATTACTTTGAAGTCAATTTTCCGAGGTCATAACACTGTGATGTGAATATGAGTGATGGACGCACATTTCTGAAGCAAGAAGGATTAGAGTGCAGGGCTGCCAGAGTTGTTTATTCACTGGTGTCAACCCACTGCTGATATTTCTCACCTCTTCTGGAGTGTCTGGAAAACCAGAGCCCAACTGACTCCTAGTGCTAGCCTATGTATGATGGAGGAATCCTAGTAATGGCGTTCACAGCAGGATCATAGAAGGGCCATTTAACTGGCATTTTTTTTGCAGTTCTGATATTAAAAGAGGAGGGGTCCAATTGGGCTAGCAAATAAGCCCCACTGAAATCAGTAGAAATTGCATTATAGTTATTATCCTGCCTTTCCCCCAGATTATGGATCAAGCTGGTTTACAACAATTAAAAAAACATTGTTAAAAATTCACAAAATGCAAGAGTTAAAAAACAAACACTCAGAAAAAAAAATCAAAATCAGGTTAAAGAATATATTAAAATACACACACACACCAAATTGTAGAATACTTTGGATAAGATTGTTAGAATCATTGACTGGTTACTTCATCTCCTTCAGCATATTTCTTCCCAGAGGTTATGCTCTAATGTAAATGTTTCTGGAATCTTTTTTTTTCTTTTGCAGTGAAATCAATACTATTGAGCAGATCTCTTGTGATTTAGTGAAGCTTGGATTCAGTTCTGAACTATTTAAGTGCTTATATAATCAGAATCCTCAAAACTATAAGACTTGGACTATATGAATGCTCCTCTGCTTCATGCTGTTTTCTAAATGATTCCCCAACCCCTCACACTGTCTATATTAACCCAGTGAGAAATGAAGCAAATTTCAGGCAAAAGATGCAGGCTTTGTAGAAGTGCTTCAGAAGTGTTGGGGGAAAAAATGATGATGGTAGTGTAGTGCCATAATCAAAGTCTAATCGTCTCATTAATTAAGAGCAATATTGTAGCACATATTGGGTCCTAGAATGATTATTATTCAAATGCCTAGTAAAATGTGCAAATTTATCTTCTGGCATGGCTCATAGGCAGGCAAAGCATTTGGTGGAGGTTAAAAAGTTCAATTGCAGCTTTAAAGCATGCTTGAACTTTAGGCATGAATAATCATTGATCCGCTCTTCACCTAACCAATTTTCAAAATATGCCTCTCCCACCCTTTCCACAATCTAATTACTTCCAACCAGCTCAGAAATAAAAAACCCCAACAACTCATGGTTCCTTACTATGTGCGGTGATGCAGTATTGTACATAAGCATCTGAAAAACTACCAGTTTCAATTTTATCATTTTTTTTTCTGGAGCAATCCCATCTTTTGTTTGGTTGTTGGTGTTATAGCAAACCGAAGGCAGCAGTCTATGAAAGCTTAGGCTAGAGATTTCTTTCTCTCGGTCTCTAAGATGTTTTAAGATTCCTTCAGATATTTTATACTGATACAGACTATTATTGCTATATCATTGAATACAGCCAAAGTCCTCAATTAGTAAAGCTAGCTACAAAATAAGAATGCTTTCCCCCAATGTTGTGATCTGGGGAGGAGCCCTTGCTGGCCTCTCAGTGGTGCATTTAGGGGGCTGTTAGGAGAGGTGGAGCTAATTGAGGCTTCCCCACCTGTTGCATCTCTGTCTGGCTGAAATGCTGCAGCAGGAAGGTCTTTGCCTGTTTTAGCACATTGTACTTGGCCATCGGGGGAGCTTCAGCTGGGAGAGGAGGAGAGCCAGCATTGCCAGCAAGCCAGCTTGCTTTGGGGCAGGCCAGCAGGGAGCCAGCTGACCTAATTGTGTGAAGCTGGAGTTGAGGCAAGAGATCGAGTGGCAAGCTGATTTCTGGGGGCTAAGTTGTGGGGCTGGGGAGGGGAGCTTGGATCCTTCCTCATAGCACCCCTCAGTTGGGCCTCTGTGGAGCATTTTGGTCATGGGTACGTCTAGGGAAGGAAGAGAGTATTCCCTTCAAGTTCTGTGCTGGCTACCCTCCCCCCTGTTAATAATTGTGGCAACCATGTTGTTGGAGGCTTGGCAGCCATTTTGTATTACAAGCCATTTGCAGCCTTGTTGGGGGGGAGGCCTATGGCTCAGTGAGGGTTGCCATACAACTGCAGAGGGCCCCAGAATGGCATATCAATCCGTAATCAGTCATTTTGGAGTAAAAATTGTCATGCTAAGCCGGGTTGGCCCAGACAGTTTTTGGGATTGGGGTCCACCAATAAACACAAGGGCAGCTGGTGTTTTATCCACTTTATAACAGCGTTCCATGCTGACTACCCTCCCTTGTTAATAAGTGTGGCTCGTAAGCCATTTTGTATTTCAGCCATTTTGTATTGCTGCATTGTCAGCCTTGTTGAGAGGATGCCTGTGGTTCCGTAAGGGGTGACAGAAGAAACAGAAAGGTCTAGGAAAACTTGTTAACAGAATAAAACAAAAAAATAATTTTAGTGTCTAAAATACATTCACATAGTGCAATAACAAAGAATTTCCTTATATCAAAATATACAGTGTATAAACAATGCAATGCACTGTGCAAATATGCATGGAAAAGAGGAAATATCTTAATATTCAAACATGTTTTGACATTCATCTTCCTCCATCATAAAGCAAAGTTAAAAAATGAGAATGTGATAAAATGAGTTAGTATATAATTCCCATATGACCGTATCATATTGTAAAATAATAATCAAGCTTATCAGTCATATTTGCACCCTTTGACTTATTGAGAATGTTTTGTTTGATTTGTTTCATATGCTAAGCAGATGCTTGCCCCATATCTGTGGCATAGGTGAGGGAAGATAGAGGTCCAGGTGAACACCTCAGCACCATCCTAAAGGGTGAAGGTAAGTCTCTGGAACTGACTTTTAGGTCTTGTGACTAAACAGGAGAAGGAGACTTGCTTTGAGGGGTAGCCTGAGATTTAAACCCTCACTTAAGTCTTGTGAGTTAAGTGAGGGAGTCTTGGGTTGGCCTTCCGGATGTGGACTGGCCGGGGAGCAACACACTTCTAGATTGCCCTTGGGGTTCAGGTGTTTTCGTCCAGGAGAAGTTGGGGAATTGGTCTGGGAGCAGACCATCCACCAGCTGTTCCCGCTGAGGTTCTCCCACCTGGATTTTGCAGATCTCAAAGAAGTAAAATTAAATAGATTGAGTTAAATAAAGTTGTCCATTATTAGCTATTCCTCCTATTTTGTGCCATCTGCAAATTTGACAAGCATGCCCCCTATTCTTTCATTCAAGTCATCAAGATGTTAAACCAAAGGGTTCTGTCCTGGCTCTGGGCCCAGGACAGAACCCTGTGGCACCCCAATGGTCTCTTCTTTCCTGGATGAAGAGGAGCCATTGCGGAGCACTCGGTAAGTTCAGCCAGTCAACCATTTACAAATCCACCTAACAATTGTATTGTCTAGCTCACATGTTACTAGCTTGTTTGCAAGAATATCATGGGGAACCTTGTCAAAAGCCTTACCGAAATCAAGATATGCGGTGTCTACCATATTCCCTTCATCTACCAAGCTGGTAATTTTATCAAAAAAAAAGATCAGATTAGTCTGGCATGTCTTCTTTTTGAGAAACCCATGCTGACTTTTTGTGATTATGGCATTCCCTTCTAAATGTTCACAGACTCTCTGTTTAATGACCTGCTCTACAATCTACAAGATGTCAGACTAACTGGCGGATAATTGTTGGGATCTTCTTTTCCCCCCTTTTTGAAGATGGGGATAACATTTGCCCTCCTCCAGTCTGTTGGGACTTCTTCTGTTCTCGAGGAGTTCTCAAAGATTATTGCCAATGGCTCTGAGGTTACATTTGCCAGTTCTTCTGATACCCTTGGATGTAGTTTATCTCATCCTGGAGATTTAAATTCATTTAGATTAACCAGATATTCCTCTGATCCATTTTCATCAGTTTGAGCACCCATTTTGTTTTGTGAGAAGACTGAGGCAAAGAAAGTGTTGAGTAGTTTTGCCTTTTCTCCGTCCCCTGTTAGCATTTCTCCATCATCTCCATGCAGTGACCCTACAATTTCCTTCTTCTTTCTTTTGCTACAAACATAACCCCAAAAGCCCTTTTTATTATTCTTAACCTCTCTAACAAGCCAGAGTTTATTCTGTGCTTTAACTTTTCTGACTTTACCACTATGTGTTTACTAGCTATTTCTTTGGATTCCTCTTTGGTTATTTCCCCCCCCCTTTCTATTTCATATACATCTCCTGTTTAAAACTTAATTCAGTTCAAAGTTCTTTAGTAATTAATCCCAGTTTCTTGAGACACCTCCCATTTTTCCTCCTTGTTGGAACCATTTGAGATTGTGCCCTTGGTATCTGCCTTTTGAGAAACTCCCACCCATTGTGAACTCCCTTTTCTTTTAGTATTTCTGACCACTGGAACATACAGACTTGTGAAATACATTCACTTTACTGAACAATGTACTACACCATTAACTGACAGCTGTTTCTATTTTTTCTGTTTTCCATGAGCTACTGTCAGAAAAAAATATGCTTTAGTATGTTCTTGCATTTTAGCAAAATGTAGAGGATATAGGGTATAATTTCTTCAAAAAGAAGATATCTATTTCCTGAAAAATAAGCTTCTCTCTCTTGCCAGTGACATGCAAAATGTGCTTGCTTTATTTATTTAATAGCCTACATTTCTTCCAATATGGGACCCAAGGAAGCTCATGTGGATTAAAACAAATGCACCCTTTAAAAAAAAGTATGTAAAAAAAAAGAGTTACACAGCTATCCTGTTAATAACAGCAGTAATGTAAAGTTAATTTAAATAATGTACAAAAATTATTAGTTTCCTACCCATTCCTTCCATCTATTTATTGAAGTTGGAACAAAAGAATCAGGTCCTATGTTAACACATATGGACTGAAATCTTACGCTACTCTTGTCAACAGTAAAGCCATGAAACCAATGGGATTTAAGCATGCATTGACTTTCTATTCAACAATTTATTCAGTGATACCACTCCATTTATGACTAATAAGATTGTAGTCTCTGTTGCCTGTACTTTTGGGGCAGGGAACAGGATTTGCAGACAAAATGTTATTACAGGTATGTGGGCAAGGATGGCTGCTCTGATAAGATTATAAAATAAATGGGTGGTCTGCATGGCCCAAATTAGATGATGTAAATTCTCTGAATCTATTACCTGTTTAAGGTAGGACCAGCTTCAAATATGAGGGATTTCCTAGCAATGGCCAATATCCACCAGTTCTCCTTCTACCAATAACATTGCATTCATAGGCCAAGATACAACAGCAAAGTGGAAGTCTCTGCCAGTATATTTATGCCATCATCTAGGGATGGAAGCGGATCCCTTTTCCCCACTTCTTCCATGGATGCTCAAGAGGATACAGGGTAATGATTGGCTGCAGAACTGCACCTTGAAATATTCCAGTTGCCCCTATGCATCCTGAAAAGACCAGCCTCTGCTCTCTGTGTATGGCTGCCCTTCATGCCCTTTGTTGTGGTGCAAATGCAGACAGAATGTGTTTTAGTATACCCTCAGCAATAATTAGGAGGGACAGAACTGTAGTAACAAGTCTCTCAGCTGCTAGGGTGAGAAGCACAGTACAAAGAACTGCATGATATCTCCTGTTGCAATATCCTCCAAAATATTCAAAATATTCTCCATGTCACCAACGAGATTCTAGCCATGGACATCTAGTTCTATGATACAGTATATACAAAGAGAGAATGCAATTCAATTTTCCTTTGCAGAACCTCTTAAAGAACTGTAGTTGCAGAATAGGTTGCATGAGTGGTAGTACACCTAGGCATCACGACCTAGCACATTACAGTTTACCGCATACCATGCAGCTGCAGACAAGTCTACATAGGGACCACCAAATGCAGTGTCCAAACATGAATCAAGGAACATGAGAGACACTGCAGACTGGGTCAGCCAGAAAAATCAGCAGTAGCAGAACACATTACAAACCATCCTGGGCACAAAATGCTGTTTGAAAACTCTAAAATTCTGGACCATGCTAACAACTATCAGGTCAGAATGCACAGGGAAGCCATTGAAATCCCCAAACACTTGGACAGCTTCAACAGGGAAAAAGGAACCCTCAAAGTAAATAAAGTTTGGCTACCAGTCCTGAAGGACACCAAAACCAGGACTCAGCACATGCAAATGAGAAACCACTCAGGGTCAGAGGCTTTCCAGCAAACAATGATCATCAGTTAGCAGACACTAATCCTCTTTTGCGTATTCTCCTACCCTGAGGAGGCCATCAACAACAGAACAATACACAGATTAACACGGGAATCATTCCAGAGTCACACAGTATATATATACCCACTCTCTTCCAGGTTAGCATTCTCTGAAGATGCCAGCCACAGATGCTGGCGAAGCATCAGGAATAAACTCTTATAGAATATGGCCACATAGCCCGAAAAACCCACAAAAAACTAGCACATTACTGCTTCAGCAACTGGGACATTGTTTCATCCACTAATGTTTACTTTGGATTTTACTTACCATAAATGTGTAAGCTAAAGACAAGGCTTTTCTGGTCTCCTGTAGTTCTGGAAATGGTCCAGAGAAGCACCACCAGCACCAAGGTACTGTTGCTTATATTTATATAATTCACTAGTTTCCGGGAATGGCTGATCTGTTTAATGCAGCCAAAATGAGATCTTCTGTACCATGTGAAAGCTACCATGCTGCACAAGATAAAAACAAAATATGTGGTGGTTTGCCTGAGAAATGTATCTGTCTACAATGGAGCAATACATGTTTCAGGAAACTAGCACTGAGATGTTGATGGCAGAAATCTTTAAATATGATTGTTGATGGTGTCAACCAAAAATTCTGAAAAGCTGTTTGGAGTTCAGTAGGTGCATTTTATAACCTTGTATACCATACTATTCATCAATCCATTATATAAACCTTTTACCAACATATTATCTGAAATTTTTCTTCAGAGACATTTACCCTAAACCCTGCTCTGTAATAATTTCTCATGTACCTTTAGGAGGAGGAAAAAATGATTGACAGATATGAATTTGTTAAAAACTTTAAAACTATCACATTCTTGAGGTGTGGGAGTGAGAACCACATGGTAGCTGCTTAAAAGCTTATTTACTACCTAGCAGCTGCCTGAAACCCTCATAGAGAATCAGCTGTTTACAGACTCCAGCAGGGAGTTTCAGAGGACTTACTGTGTGAAAGAAGCCTACAGCACAATGCCGCTTCTCCAGTTCCTCAAGAGTTGCTTGTGAGCCACTTCTCAGAATCCTCTTCCCCTCTCAGCCAGCACAGGTCTCCAAAGCCCAAACCCTTCTATTTGGGGCAAGATTTGAGCCTGAAAGCATACTTATTTATCGACTCCATGCCTAGTTTCTCCTTCTCCCTCCTATACCAGTCCACTTGCTTTGCACCTGTACAAGAAAGCAAATTGCCCTGGACTTATCAATCTCCCTCTGGATTCACTCAGTAATCGGTACCTTCCTGACACAAGTGGGAATTTAATCATATATTTCTTATATGACAAAGGCATATGTGTGATAAAATATGTAGACACTTATGTAATAAAATAAGTGACTAAATGAAGTCTCCATCATGGAAAGACTACTGTCACAGCCCAGGCTTGTTAACCAGGGTGGTTATAGGGAACTTATCAGTTACCTGATGGTATGGCTTCATTATCTATTTGTTTCCAAAGACAATTCAATATGCTGGTTCATCTTGATCCTATTGCCAACACAGACTTCTTTGGTGAGGACACATGAGACAACACTCTAGATGGTTGCTTATAGCCTGTGAAACTAGTTTCCAAGGGGCGGTTGGTTGGTTGTCTTTCTGCTCTCTCTTTACCAGCAGATAACAACCTTTATAATTTAAACAGTCCTGCAGCTTTTAACTGGTCTGAAGAAAATGTCTTTATAATTGGGCATGCTATGATTTATTTTTACTATCCTTTTAACTCCGTGTTAATAGTATCATTTAACTTTATGCTTTTGTAACGTGTATTGTTTTAGCTATATTTTGTTTCAGCTTATATTGTAGGCTGCCTTGGGTTCCATACTGGGAGAAAATCAGGATAAAAAACATAAATATATCAATAAATAATAAAACATTTCAGTTAGAAATATAGCTGATGCAACAGACTCCTATATGCTAACTGTGACCAAGGGTGGATCCCACTTGGTGTCATCTTCACTCTAGAGCAGTTGCATGTAAAGAGAACTAGGGATTGGTGTTTAGTTAATATGAACCTCTGCCCCTACAGAAAAAGCAAAAGAGACTTAGGCGAGGTACAGACTGCCCCAAAAGGGCGGTCTGCCCGTGCCTTGTTTTGCTGTGTGAGGAAGCTGCAGTGGACAAACCACGCAGCTTCCTCGCGCAGTAAAAAGAACCCGCAAAACCCAGGTTGTTTTTGCAGCACCATTGTGACGTCGCAGTGTGCCAATGGTGCACTTACGATGTCACAATGGCATTGTGATGTGCAGACACTAAGCGTCTGTTGCATCAAAATGGCGGTGCCCATTTTTTACAGGGCACTGCCATTTTGACGCCCTGATCATGTGTGAGGGGTGAGTGGTGTCTGGAAGCGCCGCCCCTCGCATGCGTTGATGGCGCCCCATTGCGCCGTCTGTATAGCGCCTTAGTTCCTATTATGCTAAACATGTTTCAAATTGGTGAGTATATTGTTACCATTCCCATAGGAAAAGACTGAGGAGCAGCTGTGTCTTAACTCCTATCCTTTTGGATGTTGGGTAAGATGGGCCAAAATGTTTTCTCACTTTCAAAGTGAGGTGACTGAAACTAATTTGACAACCACCCCCTCAGTTCACATGTTAGGAAAGAGGAGAGACAGACCATCCAGTGCATTGTTGCAAAGCTTTCTTTTGGAATTTCCTGAATTTCCACACATAGCATGAGATCTCTTGGAAACGTACAAGTAAAATTAGTTGGAGCAGATCAAAACAATACAATTAGGGCCCGTTACAAATGGGCAGGAAAGTATATGCTCAGCACATACTAGGGTTAGAAAGGGGCGTCTCTTCCAGATGCCCCTAACCCTAGTACGGACTGAGTCCATACGAAATGGTGGCGGCCGTTCCACATGGCCGCCACCATCTTGACGTAGTGGATGTGCTGTGTCCGCACGTTGTGCCCTGGAAATGACGCCGCAAGTGCGTGCTTCGGCACTTGCAGTGTCTCTTCCGGGGCGCAGGAAAGAGCACGATTTTCGTGCTCCTTCTTTGCAGCATCTGGGAACCGCACCGTTTGGCTGCTGTGGTTCCCGGACGCTGCAACCGGTGGCGGCAGCAGACCACCGCTTTTTGGCGGTCTGTAACCCGCCTATGTCTGGAAAATAGATCCACAGATCATACTGTGGAGATGATTAACCTGTTCATGGGTTCCTGTCAGGAATTAACTGATAAATGGGAATGGGTTCATATCATGCCTACATGCCCTGATGTCAAAGCCAGCATGTTGCCCCAGGCAAAATTATTTGCGCATAACTGCAGTTGTCTGCTATGGAGAAACTTATATGTACACATAGGCCTTCATGGCCCGAATGGAGGCCTGCACGTAAACCACGTATACAGGAACATCCAAATAGGGCTTTCCAGATAGCTAAACTCTGTCTAAATCTTTATATCTAGATCTGGATGTAACTACAGAGATCTAGATGTTGTTTAGCTTTCTGCTTATCTACGTATAAATCTATACATCTTTATCTAGATCTGTAGATGGCTAACTAATATCTAGATATACATCTATCTCTAGATATATATCCCAACATTCTCAAGAGCAACACTCCATTCCTTCTAAGGACACTTCTAAACTATTTTTGCTATGACTTTGGAATACTCCATTCACAGAGATTTAGGCACCGGCATTTTTAATTTGCATCCCATCCTCTGGTTTTCCTTTGTTTCATCCATCATTTTTCTTACCAGAGGAAATCTACTGAGGAAAAAACAACAACCAAAAACAGGACAATACAAAACACCTGCACAATGTCTTTCAGTTGTGAACAGTATTACCCTGGATTCTAAAATGTCATTGCTGTTAATATAAAGATCAAATGCTATATTAATTAATTAGTAGCATAGTAGACTTAGCTATCACACATGCATGAGAAGTGGGTATAACTTGTGGAATGATTTCTTTTTTAATTTACTGTGATTTCTTTTTTTAAAAAAAAATTCTATGTCATAGGCATAATGAACATAGTTGCTAAAATATGTTTTCAAAGCTCCTAATGAAAATGTCCATCCAAATTTGCATAAACACATTGCAAATATATTCCCATCTCCATATGCTAATTTCCATATGCTATTTCTCAGAGTCATTGGCATGCACAAATCAATCACCTTTTGTACATACTCAGCAATCTCCTTTCTTTGCATGATATTTGTGGGAAATTTCCTTGTACATGGATCCTCGTATTATTTTCTTTACATCAACAATTAAGTTAGATGTTAGGTTCTATTCCTTGTGATGGTCAAAGCCAAGGTTCTAGGTATGACTACAGAAAATATCACTGGAGAAATAAGCATTGTATTGTGTACAGAAACAGTTCTGTACACAAAACAAGTCTTCCAGAGTAAAATAGAGTACAATATAGTAGTGTTTTGTTTTTTGTTTTTTTAAAAAGCATAGGCTGATGGGAATGAAGCTAAATCAAGCACTGTGAGCCATATTTGCTATAGTCTTTGTCTACTGTTTCACCAATGATTTTCCAAAAAGCAAGTGGAATTGCATCTTTGTACTTCAGTTAGTAGTGTATCTACCTTCTTCACTTCATGAACCACAGGTGGGCAAAGTGCATCTCCAGAGGTTGCATGTGACCTCTGATTCCCACTTCTTTGGCTCCTGGAGCCACTGTGGTGACCCCACCCCAAAAACATCTCCTTCAAAACTTTTTAAATTACTGTAATTATTTTTGGTGCCAATTTTTCAGCACTTTTGTGTCTGGGGAAAAAACAACAACCATATCAGCAACATGTTTACCTGTTCCTTCTTAGGTGAAGCATTTGGGGAAGAAATTAAACAAATTATTAAATTAAATTGGTTTAAATCAACTAACACAAACCCAATGCAAAAAATGCAAAAATATTTTTAAATTAATATACAAATCTATTTTAAAGCAAAGCTAAAGACAGAAGAGATATAGTTTTTTGTGGGGTTTTTGGGTTATGTGGTCATGTTCCATAGCCTGAAAACCCCACAAAAAACTATGGATTATGGCCATGAAAGGCTTCGACTTCACAGAAAAGATATTCCTCTTTCAGTTTCACACAGCTTTGTCAGGTCATGGCACTTGATCTAACATGGGCCTAGCTCACTTTATGTCATATGCAAATGTATGCAGATTGATATCATTAATCAATGAAAATGCATTGACTAGTTGATGAATAGTGCAATATGTTGCATATTTACTCAGGCGTATGTTCCACGGGGCTTATTACCAAATAAATGTGTTTAGGATTGCAATCTAATAATCCCTTAACTGGATAACAATACTACTGGTGAGTTTCTCAAGGAAATTTTTCCCATCTCTAATAACAAGGATGATAATTACAATGGGTTTAGGGCTCAATTATCTTCCCTCAAACCACTTTGAGGAACCATACAGACTGCCAAAAATATTGTTTGAATAGAATACATCTTAGAATAATAGAATCATAGAATCGTAGAGTTGGAAGAGACCACAAGGGCCATCCAGTCCAACCCCCTGCCATGCAGTAAATCCAAATCAAAGCCCTCTGGCCATCCAGCCTCTGCTTAAAGACCTCCAAAGAAGGAGACTCCACTACACTCCGAGGCAGTTTGTTCTACTGTCGAACAGCCGTTACTGTCAGGAAGTTCCTTTATTGAATAAGTCTCCAGACCATTTCAAATAATAAAAATAAAATAAAAATACAATGATAAAAAAGAAAAAAAACATACATAGTTAAAGTGTACATAAAACCATCTCTATAAAATTTAAAATATTTGGATCCGATTACACCATCTTGTAATTTGCACAATAGTCTATCTGAGGCCCCTTTCTACTTCTTGCTTCCATAAAATAGCTGCTTTCACTGCAAACAAGGCAACCCTAAGAGTTACAAAAGGCTCTACTCCTTGCAATAGCAGAGACAGCTTGCTTTCATTCAAGGAAGATACCAGGGTATCCCTTTTCTTGATTGACTCTGTATATGAGGGGCACCCAAAGTTGAAGATCTTGCACATTATCTGCTGCAAAAATATTGTTAAAAGAAAAATGAAAGCCAAAAGTGTCCAGAAGTCCACTTCTAATTTTTAAAAAATGAAGGAGAGGAGCTTCAGTTTATTGAAACATGAATCTCTGAAAGTTTTCCCTTTATTAGTTAAGGGGAAAAAAAGTCAAGGCCTGTAAAATGTCAAGGCCTGTAAAATAACTTTGAGATATGCATGCAGTCCCTAGGCCTCACCTTAATCACCTCTGTCTACTAGGAACATACCAGTTTATGTTAGCGCTGAATGCTAAATTGATTTAATACCATTTCCATATCTGTCAGGGTTTTTTTTTTTAAAGACAGAATCATGTAATTTCTTATGCATTTTTCCCACTCTCTCAGTTACATTCCATTGTGTTACACTGCACTTGTAGTCAGTTGTATATAAAAAAAAATTCAGAGCACTGTACAATATGAAGGATAACTGTATTCCAGTATGCCTATTAGTCTGGGATGTGAGAATTAAGCCAGCTTGCTTAATAATGCATACCACCTTCTCTCCCATCTCTACTGTAATGGGTACAGAAGCTTGTCATCTCCCTTCACTTGGAAGCATCATTCTACATTTCATAGCCACCCCATGAGGGAAACAGAGCCATTCCAGCTCTCTGATTAGGAGAGGGTAGCTGTTCAGGATTGCTACAAGCCAAAGCTTCTGGTGCTAAGCAAATAGGAGCTATCCAAGTTATAGCTACCTTTGGAGCAGTTCTATGCAGGTTGTTGCAAATTCCACCCCTAACCTACCTTAACAGCAGCCACACTGTGTAAGCTGGTGATATCTGTACTGTAAAATGACGTTGCCAGACCCCGCCCATCAGCAATCTGTGGCGCAAAAATGAAAAGCAGGACCTTGTCATAACTTCTTGTCACACCATAGTGTGCTGGCAAGAGGGGATTTGAAACATCATCCTGCTATGCCCCAGTTTCCAGAAGAACAGACCTACAGTTGTTGGTGGAGCTGCTGGCTGTTAAGGTAGGTTCTGGGGAGGTGGCTCAGGAAACAATACATAGTTACATATTTATATTTACATCTGTGATTAGAATCTCAGTCCAAGTCCATAAATTATGGAGATTTCTGGGATAACAGTTTCTACAGGGGGGAAGAACTTCAACCACCATCAATCAGTAATCTTGCTGTGAATACCAGAGGAAAAACGGGTTCTAAAGCAGATTGTTAAACAGAATTTTGTGAATCCTTAGAAAAGGATGCTGAACTTACTAAGAGCTTGTGTGGGGGTTCTCAACAAGAAGTCATGCCAAATGAATCTTCTTTTTCTTTTTATAGAGTTACAGACTTGGAAGATGAAGTGAATGTTGTGGATGTCACATATCTCTTTCAGTTCTTCTTTTGATAAGTTCCTCCATGATATTCTTGGAGACCACCTAATAAAAAGAAAATTGACAGCAATACTGCTAAGTGAATTTGTAGGGGGTTGGAAGCATATACCCAAAGTATATCTACAAATTCTTCACCATTTAGGAAGAAGTGTCAAGTCAGGTATCATAAAGTTTACTTCTAGGTTCAATGTTTTTAGCATCTTTATGAAATGATTTGAAGTTCATCCACACTGCAGAAATAAAGCAGTTTGAAACCACTTCATGACTCTGTCCTGTGTAATCCTGAGATTCAAAGTTTGGTCTGGTCTGTCTGAGTTCTCTGGTGGTTCATCAAACTACAGATCCAAGAATTCCACAAGATAGAATCGTGGCAATTAAAGTGGTGTCAAATTGCTTTAATTCTGTTGGTGTGGCTGCACTCTTGAATGAAGAAGCATAATGACAAACTGTGATGGATGTCTGATATATCAGAAGAATCAGGATTCAAGATTACCTTTAGAAACTGGAGAGTTAGATAGGGGGAAGAAAAGAAAAAAGAAAAGAAGTTCAAAAGAAGTAACTAAGTTTTTTAAAGTTTAGACAGCAAACATTAAATGCACAATAGAGGATGACGCAGGGATTAAGAGTGGTATGTGTGAAATGGTTCCAGTATTGATATCAGGGAAAGGATTAGTGCCATACTACTCTGTTTTTGCATGCTTTAGAACTGCTAGGTTGGCAGAAGCTGGGACTAGTGATGGGAGCTCACCCCATCATGCAGCACCCAGGCCTCAAACTTCCAACCTTCTGATCTTACAATCAACAGAGTCAGTGTCTTAACCAGCTGAGCCACCGCTCAACTCTACAGTTCAATATAACTCTATAACTCTATGATATCTGTACTGAATATGAAGATTTTCATATCTGGCATAAATGTGGTTCAAATGTCACTAATATGTCCTGAAAAGGTGGCGGGAGCATGCATGTCTGAATGCTAGGCGCACTTCCTCCATCGTCAGGGAATTGTCACTCCCTTCTTAGCATCCCTGAATTGTTCCTGGGGACCAGTTTTTCCTATGAACGCAAAGTTTGAGTTCATGGGAAATTCACTCCCCCTCCAACAATTCAGGGATGATAGAGGGAGCCACTTTTCCATGATGATTAAGGAAGCATGCCTGGTGTTCAGACACGTGTGCTTCTGTTACCTTTTCAGAACATTTCAGTGACATTTAAGCTATGTTTATGTCAGGTATTAAAATCTTCTATGATAATGTAGGGTCAGAGTAGACATCAGTCAGTTTCTCTTTGTGAAATTTATTGCCATAGAGTGTAGTGATATGACCACTGGACTATGGACTTTATCACACAGGGAAAAGCGGGGAAAAGCAGGGGTTTAAGCTTTCATTAGCCTGTGAAATTCATGTGATTGCACTGTAGATTTTCACATGACATCACAGGGAAGTCCTGTGAATAATTTGTTGCTGGTTATTACCTGGTTATTGCCAAGAAAAGTCCTCTTTAATCATGATGTGTGTGAAAATCTTCCTGCGATCGTGCGACTTTCCAAGCATAATGACAGTTTAAACTCCTGATCCCCCCCCCCCAATTTCCCTGTGTGATAAACTCCTATGATTCTGGAAATCAGGGTTTTATTACCCACTTGGTCATGGAAACCCACTGCATAACCTTGGCCAAGTCACACACTCTTAGCCCCAAAGAATTCCATGATAGATTTACCTTAGGGACCATTAGACAGAAGCAATCTGAAGTCACACGACAGCATTGATACCAGATGTTTGTCCAGGTACATTTGCCTGATCATGGTACAGTAATATTCTGCTCCTGGATAATGCACAATAAAATCTTGTTGTGGTAAAGAAATTTCATGTGCTTCCTGGCCCATTGACTGGTAATGCCTGAAACCACCAGTTATGTATATGATCTGTGCAGTATTTTGGGTTGAAATTAATGCTGATATTCCACCATGCACCATTATTCCAGGTTGCAACAGGAAAGCACTATTGATCTAATCTGTTATACTGCCACACCACCATAACTACATCTTTCATCTGCTCCTATGAAATTTTTGACTTGGATCTGGCTCATCAACCTGAGAAACCTGTTCCATTGGTTTACGATGAGCTGCTCACAACCTGTTAGCCTAGAATGCTTGATAGCTACAGAAACATTTATAGGATATAATTTCAATAGGACATTTATTTCAATTTTAGGTAGGAAAGTCTAATTCTTGTTTTGTGAATTTGAAGAAATATCCATAGTACAACATTGTCTATTTACTCTGATATTTAGGGTTAGGCTTGAAGAAGCAACTGTCTCTGAGAGTAAAATCTTGCATCACTTGGACTAAATTTTAAGAAGCAGTTCTTCAAAAGCCACTGAGTAGATGGCTCGGTGAATAAACCACACATCTTGAAAAGAGGAAATTGAGATCCACCTATCCTACTGTTGTTTGGGGTGTGAAGAAAAGCCAGTGATTGTCTTTCTGAAGAAAAGCCAATCATTGCCTCTTGCTTTTTTCACTGGGAGCAGGCTCATCTTTGCATCCTAGTCATTCTCCTACCATAAACTGTGCATATAATAAAATCATCCATTTTACTGTTTCACTTCTCCCTCAGTACATACATCCCCCTCATGCTTCTTATTCAGAAACAGGGAAAATATATGTAAATGTATTCAAGCTATCAATTGCTGGTGACCTTGCAATTGTGAGCAGCAGTGTGGTTTTCCATTTGTCAGGCTTTTCAACTGCACTAACTACTGCCTGGTGAGATACTGCTGAAATCTCTGCTTAAATTTCTCCAGTTGCAGTCCATATGTCCAAGCATTTGTAATGGAAATGGAAGTTTAATTTCATCCATCGTAAAACTCAGCATCTTCCTTGCCATTGTATTCTTCTTTTGTAGATGCTTTATTTTATATTTCAGCAAGTGCTCTAGTGTCATGTAAAGATCAGGAAACAGGTAAAAGCCATTGTGTGAACAGCAGCAATTGGGAAAGCTATGACTCTCATTGACTCTAGTCAAAGAAAATATGAAGATATAAATATGTAGACATGTGAATTATACCAGCTCATAGCAGTAGTACATTGCTATAACACCACATTGTTTTACTTCTGTGCTTTAGCAATGAAAGTTTGAATTGCTAAGTGAATTGTTGTAAACACACACACTTTTATATTAGGTGTTACAAACCTACCTGCCAGTGTTCAGGTGATACTTCATAATATTGCAGCTGCAGTTTCTGCTTGGCTGGTTGTTTCACTGAAATTGTTTTTTCAGCACTGTGATTTATTTGCAAAATTTCATGTAAATTAATTCCAAAACCTAAGCCCTTCAGAGCAAAGATTGTAACTGAGAAGGAAATTGTAGCTGCATAGAAAACAATTGGGATTGTGCATTTTAACTAATGAAACGTCACATTCTTACTGCATGTTTGAAGAATTATAATGATAAATTCACATATTCTTCCTTGCGGAGCTGAGGTTGTGATTGAATTAGTACTTACCTGAGATTTTTTTAATGGGGCTTACTTTTGAGAAGGCATGTATAGTTGGCCCTTCCTTTCCGTGGAGGATCTGTTCTGGAACCCACCCACCCCACATAAGGGAAATATCATGTATCCTCAAGTCTCATTGAAAAGAATGGGACTCGTTCACGTAGTGCACGTACCATTGCCTCTTCCAGCACACAGCTTCAGCATAAGCCCATATGACACAGGCACACTGTATAACTGCACTTCAATGCAATTATTTAAAACCTGTATATGGACAGAACATGTCCATAATAGTGGTTATCCTGTTAAGGAATCTCTTAAGTGGTGCCTTAATTGTCAACTGCCTTAATCTGCATTCACTGAATTGCATGTGAATTGGAGCATAACTATCCTTTCATTTTTGCATTTTTCCAAAGTTTGCAATGGAATTTTCAAAAATTGTGTACATTTGGTGAAATTATAGGCAGAGATGCATACAAATGTTTCACATGAAAATGAAACATGGATTCTTATGCTCATGACAACCCATATGAATTTTAGTGCAGTCTTAGAGAAAAAATGGAAATTACAGAAACATGACAGAACAAATGTGCATTTCAAAGAATGCAAATGGTACATAAATGGAACCAGACAAAATTAGTCCTTTAGGACTAAATCTTAAAGTGTATGGTATTTTGTACATTTGACGGTTAAATTTTATTTAATGTGTTGCAGTCTTTCAACACCCACTTTATCTGTCCCCACCTTTCTACCAACTAGCCTAGTATTATCTGCTTTAGAAAAACTATGTAGGTGGTAATTCTCCACATTCATTTCCGGGAGTAATTCTTACTGGACTCAGACAGACTCATTGCAATTGTGGTGGGTGGATGAGGATCTTGTTGTTGACACACTCCTTCAGTTTGTTGCATAGCTCTGTGGTGGAGTTCTACAAATGCTGAATTGGATTTTTGTCCTCATTGATTCTGATATACAAAAGCCTATTTTTCTTTAGCAATGAGCCAGAGGATGAAAAAGAACCCAGCAAAACTGGATGTATGACAAAAATGAGTATGAATTATTGCAAAAGACAACTTCTATTTTTAAAATGGGAATTTCTTTCACTTAGATCAAACTCTCATTTTTGCATAGTTTCCTAGCTGTATAATAAGGTTCTTTGGAATTAATTTTTCAGGTGGGGATTGCCTTCATAACCAGGAGAGGAAATGTCTTGATGCGATAGTAATAAAAGAACTCCCTGAAGTCTGACAATATGGTATACTTTACCTGTTAACCATAGTTATTAGAGATTGGCTTTACACGGCTCTCCATCTTCACAAGTATCCTTTTGAATTTCACCCTGCTTATTCAGAAGATGCCTTACTGTGCAAAATTATGCCTTCTGCAATGAGTGGAAGGGAGATGAGACAGAAAACAGGTAAGGAAAGAAAATGAAAAAGTGAAATATAATAAAATATCACTGAACTTTAGGTTAGTTGAGATTACTCTGACAGCTATGTCCTGATTGTAGGATGTTTGACATGACCTTGCAAAAAGCTTTCCCAAAATTTCAGTTTTAATAGTTTATGTGTCTAAACAGTTACTGTAATACATTTATTTTATTATCCCTTCTCATTGTACATGTAGGATGTATGAGACAAGAGGTGCAGCAAAGTATGAGGGAGTTATCTGAAATTGATAAATACAACAATTCAGAGCAGGAGAACAAATTATGAAAAACAAAACATAAGAACTCCTCTACCACAAAACCTAATAAAGACTTAGCATGTTCAGCAGCTACTAGATTCTGCACAGATCTCAGTTTGGTGCTTTGGAAAATGGCCTACTTTGGCTCACACAGATCCAGAACCAGTTTGCTTTGACTTGAGTCCTGAACTCTAGTCAAGATTTGGAAATTCAAAACATTATACCTCCCATTGACTATCACTTATTCTTGCTGTGTGCCTTCACTCCATTCCGAACTTATGGTGACCCTAAGGGGGCCCTATCATGCAGTTTTCTGAACAGAATTTGTTCAGAGTAGGGTTGCCTTTGCATTCATCAGAGGCTGGTGGGTTTCCATGGCTGAGCAGAGATTCAAACTCTGGTCTCCAGAGTCATTGCACAATGTTCAACCCACTAATTACCACGACTTAATAAAAGTTCTCAGAAGATGCAAATAGATGCAAGTGTTTAGATAAGGACTGAAAAAACAGGTCAGCTATTATGAGTCTTATGACTTAGTTAAAGTGGAAGAAAATTTGCAGGCATAGAATGTTGTCCTTTTAGTGAGACAGATGCACAAAAGTATGGTGTGTATGCACATACGTTTATTTTTGGATGGGGCAGAGAAGACTAGTCTGTTGTGTTACATCCAAAACCTTTCCTTAGAAGCCATCAAGCACCAGGTGAGCCATTACTGCTTAATTTAGAGTATGAAGATGCAGCTGTTTTGGGCTCTGAAGGGAAGGGGAAAGGAGTGTGCACTCTGTCTGTGAATGCATCTTAATATCTTCCCCCTCCAAGCTGAGATCAGTTGCTTCTTCCTCATCTGAATTGCCTCTCCCTTCCTCCTGTTCTCATTAGGAAGCAGTATGGATGCAATTCTTTGCTAATTTCATTCTCAAAGAAAGCAACAAATAATTTTAGCAATTTTATTCCTCATGTAAGAAAATCTTTCAAAACTGCTCAGTTTTTGAAGTGTTTATTGTTCAAGATATATTCTATACAAAATTTCCATGTGGTATTTGCACAAAACAGCATGGCCATTCGAGGAAACAGAATTTTTACACGTAAAAATCATTTCTGCTGGAGAAATTTGTGAGAGTTTGAAACATGTAGAACCTAGATGACTCATACAAGGAATTTAAGAATATAATGTGGTCATACCAGGTTTATGTCCAGTGGTCTGCTGACAGAAGGATCTTCAATCCCCTGAAGAGAGGTGATTTTCACCAATTTACCCCCAAAGTGCCCTAGATTAGGAAAATAGGTTTCAGAGGATTGAGATATCTTTGAAAGTAGGCATGGCCCTTCTTCTCTTTTCCCTTGATGGAACTGTCCCTGGCTGAAATAGCTAGCAGCCAGCATGTGGACATTAATGCCATCAGAACAGGCTCTAATTTATGTATGCAAATATATAGTTTGTATAAATACATGTTTTGCCTCTTTTAACCAACAGTATAAAAGAGAATCTTATAAATTTTTATGAAAGGTAAAAAAGAGGGAATGCTACCAACAATACACAACAAAAAATAGAAAAGACTTTTTCATTGATTTTTAATTTACACTTTCAATTCTTATTCCTCCAATGTTTTCCATTTAGAGCCCAGTGAACTGAAGTAAAGCCATTCACCCTATTAAACAACAGTTTGCTTCCTAACAGGGAGTGATAAGTGATTCCTTTGCCTTTGATCAATCCTAAGCAATGAATTCAAATGCATTCTCAAGTTTTAGTATTCAGCTGATAAAGGTTAAATAAATGAATGCTTTACCTTAAATTGCTTTTAGAAGAAACAATAATGAGGTATTCTGGCTCTTAATATTGTGAGGTAACTCTTGCTTATAATAAGGAATAAAGATTTTGTTAATAGGTTGTGAGATTTTAATGGAAGTGAATGGAATTATTATGAATTGTTGTGTTCTTATGGTAGATATGATTTTACATATTGCTTTATGTCTATACAAACTGCATGTAGGGGTGGGCAAAGTGGAAGCCCAGGGCTTACTTGCAGGGTCCAGTTGTCCATCAACAACCCAAAGAACCCCAAAATCCAAACAGTCATGAAACAAATGTAAGGTATAGCAGACAGCTGAAACAGACTGGCACAATACGCAGGCTTGGGGCCTGCATGGGGGTGTGCCATTTAGATGCCTCACGTCCCAAAGCCAGTGTCATGCTGCCTGCCTGACCAGATGGCAGGCAGTGTTGCAGCTCTCTGGCGGCATGGAGTTCATACACCACATGCTGCAGGAATATGGAAAAGCCATGGCCGTTGCAGAAATGTGCAAAACAGAATTGCATTTTTCCGCTTCTTTTTGCACCAGAAAAAAGCTTAATCAGGGTTGCAGCATGTGGTTGCCTCAGCCCAAATCCAGGGGTGGTTTAAAGCCACTCTTATATGTCCATCTGTTTTGGGCCTAAGAGCAGAGTGCAAGAATCTAAAAGACAGGAACATATTTTTAAAATTAAAGAGTACAAGAAGGTTATAAAATCTTTTGAGAGATAAAGTAACAAAGCTGTGGGGAAAGTGGAATGCAGATTTATATTATGTGAGAGTGACAGATTTTGGTAGAAGAGACTTTAAAATAATGTCATACCTTTAGTGTATATCATTTGTGAACTGTCAAATTTAACAAATCTTTTAACCATGCATTGTGTTTTGGAAGATGCCCCATCTTGACACTGCCAAGCAGAAAAAGAATTTGTGAATCCCAAGTAAACATGGCTTATTCAAGTCTGGAACAAATGTTCTTTTGGAGTACACCAACCCCTCTTGTCTGTTTTTTGGTCCCGTTCCACTTTTTCAACTAGGCAATGCCATTCCGTATGTATTTATTTTCTTCTTAAAGTCACTGTTTTCTAAAAGCCTTTTCCTGACTCAAACAGATTTCATCCCACTTTTTCCTTGACTGCACTTGTCTCCTGATGATACCTCAAAGTCAACTCTCTTTCTTTGTCCAACTGCTTCTTTACACTGATTTCAGATAAGTCTTCTCTAAAAAATAAAAATTTAAATGAGCACAGCAAACATCTGTTTGTATGCACATGTATTTTACAGTCGTGCCCACTGAAGTTGGAAACCCAAGTGTTTTTATTTTAATTTTTTAATTAATACATAAACATATAAACATACAACACTCAAGACATACAAAACTTATCAGATCAATATAAACACCAAGTGTTAAACCCAAATGTTAAATCCATCTGAAGCATGCATTAGCTGTGTAAGCTAGATCCTGAGAAATACTGGCTCACAATAGGGTTCATATGTCCATACAAATGTTTCTGTGCAGAAGTTATTGTATGGTCTTACTTTTCCCTTGTGTAAGACATGAAATGACATTAATCAAAAGATAAAAAAGAGTTATTTATTGTCTTGCACCTGGCAAAAATAAGCATAATACTCATTATTGTGCCAGTAGGCATTATTCTGAAGTTTCTCTGTGACAATATTCAGGTCTATGAATACTCTGGCTTTTCCCAAGAGCATCCAGGTTTCAGAAAATGATAAATGTCTTGGTTGGTTTTGAACAGCAATTCATTATTCTTTCAAAAAGGCATGTGTTGACATATTTCGTTTGTACCTTCCCTTTGTGCAAAAATAACATAAATATTTTTAATTTCCTATATTTCATGAAAATAAAAACTAGTATCTGATAAGATAATTTTCCACTTATGCTCAACAACTGGTCTTCTCAACCAGCAGCTGGTCTCCTAGTTTACATGGTGGATTATAGCTGCCCAGATGTGCTTAATATATTGGTCTTCTGAAAATTCATAGGGTAACTTGGGATATTTTTATCCCAATTTCACATTTTAAGGGGAAACAAAAGTGGATAGTACCAAATAATTAACAGAGGCAAATAATGATGACATTTGTAAAGACACCTGGGTACCTATAATTTGTTATCTAAGGCATATCACATGGAAATGAACAGGTAACATGACTTCCAGAATATAAATTATACTTGAAATTGATAAATACAACAATAAAAGGTAAAGTAGACTAGAGACGGTTAGAAAAAGCTATATAAAATCAATGTCCCTTTGTGTGGACTTTTAACACAGCATTTTGAAATAAGCAGAGCATTTTGCTTCTCAATTTCTGATAGTAATCACCATTCCAAAACTCTGCAAGATCAATAATCAGATTGATTATGTGATATAAAATTACATATAGTTATAAACACAGATATTTGCTGCTGTAATATAGTCAGCACAGTTGCATAGTTTTACACTGTATCAGTGTTAACGCTATGGCATGACCTATCAAGTGTGACATTGCATTATTACATATTGACAGAAAATGTCAATATGGATGATGTTAGACAGTGTAAAGAGAGGGTTTCAGTGTGGTACTTTTGTAGTTTATAATAACTTCATTGATTTATAGTTCAATAGCACAGTTTTCAGACGATCACAGCTAATTTTCTCATATCTGCATTGGGATGAGACACAGGCAATGTATATACATAATCAGGGCTGGATCTTTGGAAAAATATGTATGAAATCCAGCAATAAAATTGTCAAATTTATCTGCAGCTGAATAACTCCTACTGCCTCTAATTCATTGTGTGAATTTCCTATTTAACTACAAAATGTTTGTACGTTTTGCATTTAGTGCGTTCTTAGTATCTGCTCCCTTCCAATTTTTAACTTCACCCTTGAACGTTAAGAGGTGTTCCCATTACAGGCATAATAAGGCATATTTATCCAAAAGTAATTAAGCCCATTCCATTGAAAACATTCACTGTTTTGTTTATACTTTAAATATTTTGGGGAGGAAACTGAGAAATTATATGTAAGAAATGTCTGCCTTTTTTTTTTGGCACAAAGGTGCAAAAGATTAATAGTAATGAAGATTCATGAGTGGAGTCACTATGAGACAGGAGTGAACAAAGTACAGCATAGGGATATAAACAAGAATTTCCAGATTTCCTATTCTTGATGAGTCAAGTAGGGAGCAAATGAATATTAAAGGCTCTGGGAAGGAGATTTGAAAAAGGTCAAGTGTCAGGAAACACTGACAAGTAGTATCCTCCTGATGCTCTTTTTTCACTATAACTCAAATTTATCTTTATATATTTGAAGATTTTGTATCTTTATCTTTGTATAAATTGAAGACTATTCCTGTTCTCCTTCCCAGAATTATTTTTCCTGACCACTAATAAGACCATTCAGTGGCCAGGGGGAGGGCTGGACCCTGCCACACTATGTTCTGGTAGCTGGCTCACGAGAACATCATCGTTTTCTGGGAGCTTTGGGGGACCTTCATAAAGTCCCAGAGGATTAACATATCATTGAGCCCATATAGAGAGGCCAAAATAAATCTGATTCAGGTCCCTTTGGAGGTATGCTGTTTAAATGATGCATGCATCCTAAGAGTCCAGAAACTGCATCAAAGTCACGCTCCAGTCCTAAGGAGTGGCATGCAGCTTTGGTGCAGCTTCTGGCCTCTTAAGATGCATGTGTCTTTTAAAGAGCATACCTCCAAAGTCACCCAAAGCAGCTTTATTTTGGCCTGTCTGTATGGCCCAATGACCAGAACATAGCCAGTGATGATCCTTTGCTTCCCTAGCCCCACCCTGTCTACTACATAAAAAAGGTGAATAAGGGGGATTCTTACAGAGTGAAAATATCTTCAAAAACTGCACAGTATTCAAAGATGTTCCTATAGCATGGAGAAATTGCTTAAATTTTTTATTCTCTCCTGTGAAAACAAATAATTGAAACAAAGCACATCTCCAGCATCAGTGCTTCCCAACATGTTAGGGCACCTGCTAAGAAATCAACAGCAACTGTGAGGCTTTTTTTAACCTCTTTCATAAGAACCAAATGACAAAGGACTGAAGCTAATTGGTTAGTCCAAGCTACCGTAGATTCATTTGATCAAATGCTGAATAAGAAGTCAAGACATAGGTAAATGCCATTGAGTCAGTAGGTCTACTCAAGTTGGAACAAACAATAGGATTCAAGGCAAGAACATGTTTTATCTGTCAAGGCCTATGCAATTTGTGCGAGACATATTTGTGCTTCTCTTGTCCTTTTGTTAAGAAGTGCACACACACAAATACTAAAACAAAAACAAAAAACCACACACACACACAAACAGAACAGAAATAACAGTATTAGTGATTGGAATTTTATAAATGACTAATCCAGTACTTCTATTTTTCTTTTCAAATGTAGCAGTCTATTTTTTTAAAAAAGTACAAAAATAATTAATAAACTATGGAAAAATATTACCTTGCAAATCTGAAAATATACTTCCAAAACTTGCATGCCAAAATGAAATAAGCAAGTATTTCTATCCCTCAAGATTTTGTTGTATTGCAGTTCCTGACATTCCTCTCCTTGGTTTTACTGGCTATGATTGATGGGGGCTGCAGTCCAATAACGTCTCTAAGTTCAGTTTGTCCATCCCTGGTTATTAAAGATATCTTTGCAATCAGGCTTGTGGAAAAAGTTGAAATATTTTCAAAACCCCTTGGAATTTTTTCTGTAAAATTGGTATCGATATGAATAAGAAATTATGTATTTAAATAGAAAAGGGGGAAAAAATATAACAACAATCTTGTAGGAAAAAATTACAATAATGGGAAGTCTTGATTAAAGAAAAAATGATGAGAAAAGTCAAGACAAGGGAGATGAAGTTGTTTTATGAGAATGTCTGATCTTGTATATGATTATACTTGTAATTTATGATTGTTTTGTTGAGTATATGTTTTATGTATATTTGTTTGTATTATGTAAGTTTATTTGCATGTTTTTATATATCAAATAATTTTTTTATAAAAGAAATATTGTCAAAACCCCCATTAGATCATAACCTGGTGAAGAAAAAACAAAATGCTAAAAAATCGAGATTTAATGAGTTGTTATTGTATAGAGTGAGTAGTAGAAAAGTGCAGAGAAAAAACTGAAAGAATATTTTGAACTGAATTTAGATAAGGGAGTAGACAATGAAGTGGTGTGGGATGCCAGCAAGACAGCAATGAGAGGGATGTTTATACAAATGAATGCAATATGGAATTAAAAAAAAAGAAAGGAAACAAAAATTATGTTAGAGATTAGAAAAAAAGAGAAAAAATTAATGAACTTCCCAAATAATAGAAAAAATAAAAATCAGATAAAAATATTACAAGAGCAACAAAGAATGATGTTGGCAGAAGAAATTAAGAAAAAGTTGTATTATCTGAAGCAGAGAAATTTTGAGTGGCGATAATAGACCTGGTAGATGGTTAGCATATAGATTAAGGAAAGAAACAGCCAAGACAATGATTTCCAAAATGAAAGTGAGAGACAGAATTATAACAAATGAGAAAGAAATTCAAAAGGTATTTTGAAAGATTATATAAAAACATAACATACCCCAGGAGCAAATAGACAAATATGTATAAAAGTGTATAGAGGCAAAATTGACAAATATACAAAGAGAGAAATTAAATAAAGAAATTACAGTGTAAAAATTATACATACAATAAAAAATGAAGAAAGGGAAAACCCCTGGGCCAGATGGCCTCCCAGCAGAACATTACAAGAAATGTTATAGTAAACTAACAAAATCTCTTCACGTAGTAATGAACAGTATTTTACAAAGTCAAAAGATCCCAAATAGTTGGAAGGAGGCAAATATAGCATTGACTTCAAAAGAAAATTGTGATGTGATGCTAATGAAAAACTATAGACCCATTTTGTTATTAAATAAGGATTACAAAATATTCACAGTAATCTTGGCAAACCGATTATAGATAATATTACAAGAATACATTCACAAGGACCCAGAATGTTGTTTTTTACCAAGAAGACAGATAAGAGATAATATCAGAACAATCATAAATATAATTGAATATTTGAACAATCATAATGAAATTAAAGGGGCATTAATATTTATCAACATTGAAAAAGCATTTGATAATATAAATTGGTCTTTTTTATTAACGATATTAAAGAAATTTGGAATAGGAGAAAATTTATTCAAATGGTTCAATTGATTTATTCTAGGCATAATGCAAAATAGCTAGTAAATGGAGATACCATTCATCAGATCCAAATTGAAAGAGATACCAGGCAAGCTTGCCCTCTTTCCCCATTATTATTCATTTTAACTGTAGAAATACCAAATACAGAAATAAGGAAAGAAAAAGAAATACGAGGAGTCAAAATTAGAAAAGAGTAATTTAAACTGAAGGCCTTTGTGGATGATTTGGTTATAATATTGGAAGACCCGTTAAACAGAGCTGGACCGTTGCTTTAACAAATTAGGGATTTTGGAAGATGTGCAGGACTTAAAATTAATGTGGATAAAACTAAAATACTAACCAAAAATATGGGGGAAATAAAAAGGGAAATACTAAATAAAAGAACAGGATTTGAAGTAGTAAAAGTGGTGAAGTATTTGGGAGCAATACAATGCCAACAATTACTTGAAAATAACTATATAAAATTATGGAAGGGTATTAAGAAGAACCTACATAATTAGAAGGATAAAAATGTATCATTAATGGGGGAAATAGTGGCTATTAAAATGAATAAATTGCTCAAGTTAATGTATCTCAGTTATTATTTTTTTGAACAAGGTATTTGCAAATTACCAGAGAGAACTGTCAAACTTTGTGTAGGCAGGCAAAAAACTGAGAATTAAGTGGAAATTATAAACAGATGTGAAGAAAAGAAGAGGATTAAGGATGTCTGGTTTGAAATTATATTTTGAAGCTGCCACTCTAACTTGGATCAAACAATTGATTATGTTGGAAAATAATAGAGACTTAGATTTAGAAGGACATAAACTACAACTAGGGTGGCATGGTTTTTTGTGGTACAGGAAGGTAAATGTAGAATTTAAAAACCATATCACAAGATCTTTGATAAAAAATTTGGCAAACATATAAAGAAATATTAAGCCCCAAAAGTCCAGGATGGCTGTCACCACAAGAAGCAATCTGCAAGTGAGAACTGAGAGAAAATAGTTGAGTGAAATATAGGGAATTATTAGAGAAAAGATCAGGAATATGGAGAATTAAAGAGACAGGAAATAGAGAGAGGGGGCATTAATATGCAATAGTTAAGATATTATCAGCTAAGGAGATATGAGGAAGAAAAATCAGAATTTGAAAAACTGTTATGCTTAGATGATATACATTTGATTTCTAAAATGTATAAGTTATTGTTAAAAGTTAGTATTGAAGAAGAACAAATTAAACAATGTATGATAAGGTGGGCAATAAATATAGGACAAAATATGCCTCTGAAACAATGGGAAGACATTCGGGGTTTAAAATTTACATGCTCAAATAATGGTAAAGGGAATTTCTATAAAATGATGTATAATTGGTATGTAACTCCAAATAAATTGGCTAAGATGTCTAAAAGTCTATCAAATGATTTCTGAAAACGTAAAGACCAAGTGGGAACTTGTTTTTTCGTATGCTAGAAATGTAGAAGAGTAAGGAAATATTAGTATAAAATTAATAAAAGAAGTAAAGTATAGAAATTTGATATCTTATTTAGTTACGGCTGGCAAGAAAATGGAAAACTAATGAATTTCCAACATGTATGGAGTGGTTAGAGAAAGTAATGGAAATGGCTCAGTTAGATAGATTAACGAGTTTAGTGAGAAGAGAACAACATTTTTATAAGTAAGCGGAAACCACTTATAGACTATATTAAAAAATGAAAGGAGATATTAGTGTCTGTGGATTTTATAGCTAAGTAAGTTAGGATTCACTATTATGATTAATAGTATTAAAATTAACACTATTAAGGTGATAATGAAGGAATGTGGGATAATAAATTGGTAAATATTTTTGACTAAAAAAAAACAGATTAACAGAGGAGAAGTAGAGAGCTATTATAGTTAAGAAACTAATTAAAACTAATTAAAGGAAGTCTTGTGTTGTTTTGTTTTTATTAATTATGGGTTGCTTATATGTTTGTAATTGTTTTTGAAAGGGGTGAGGGAATGAGAGGGGGAAGGAAATGGATGTTACACGATAATTTGATTTCAAGATTTTGGTTATGGGGTGTGTTGTGTATATGTAAGTTTGTATATTTAATAATTTTTAAAAAATAAAAACAACGTGGAGTGATGAATGTTTACTAAGGCAGTGTTCCTGATCTGACACCAGGTAGTTCAAGGGAACTATTCTAATGAAGAGAACTTCACAAGCATCCTTATTTTAAATATAGATATCTCACTATCCCTGCTGTCTTCCTAAATCAAATTCTTTATCTTTGAGGTCGAACTGAATGGTCAGTAGATATGTTGAATCTAAAAAGTATGAAAGGTATAATGCAAAAAGAATTCAGTTGGAAAAAACAAAAATAAGTTTCCTCCAGATGGTATAAGGAAGAGAGAGCTCACCAGCACAACTCACCAGTTATCGACACTTCCACATCCACATCCACCCATTCCCTTTCATTCTTTCCTGATCTTTTTTTGAGGAAAGCTGTGGGAGGGGAGGCTGGGATGGAGCTTCTAGTGGGGGGAGGAATGGTGTCTCTATTACCATATAGTTACATGTATTACCATTAATATTTTTTGGGAGGGGGGAATAGCTTCTGTTGCAGTGAGGGGTCTCTAGAGGAAAGGTGGGAAAAATCAAGCCCCCTTCATTTTTTTTACAACAAAAAACACCCTTTAAATAAAAAGCTGCAGCTAGAGTTGGGAATTTTCAGCAAATAGTCTGGGATAACAAGAACATTAACTGGTTATTTATTTATTTATTTATTTATTGAGAACTATAGCAACAGGGACTGCAAAGTCTAGCAGCATTTACTTCTTTTGGTGAAGTCCATTGAGAACTTCATCCAACAGATCAATGGACAAATTGTTCCCTTTATGGCAGAACAAACCCAAACACCTGACATATATAAATTGCAATGATTGATGCTTACATGTCATGTCTAAGATTGCTGTCTGACAGTCTAGGAAATATTTCCAAACTGATAATCAAAGTGTCTCTCCTGGTCCACAGAAAAATGAATTATGGTTGCCATTCCTGTTGCTTTTTTACTTCAAAAGTGCTTTTAGCCTTCTACAGTAAGTCCTTAAGTGATGTGGTTTGTGGAGTGGGATGGGACTTGCTGAAGAAAATGAAGTCTTTGGTGGGGTACAAACCGCCGCTTTGCGGCGCTTCCCCGCCGCCGCTATTTGCTCCGTGCGGGAGCCGCAGCAGCCAAACCGCGCGACTCCCGCGCGGAGCAAAAAAGAAGCTCCATTTCGGAGCTTCTTCTTGCGGCGCCTCTATGACGTCGCGAGGTGCCTGGCGCGGACCCGCGACGTCATAGGCGCCGCGACACGTCTGGACGCTATGCGTCCAGTACGTAAAGATGGCGGCGCCCATGTAGAAGGTGCGCCGCCATCTTGTACGTATAGGATACGTACTAGGGTTAGGGGGGTGCGGAAGCACCGCCCCTTCCTAACCCTAGTACGTATCCTATACGTACTATATGGCGGTGTGTATCCCGCCTTTGTTTTCCAACTCAGTAACAGATGTTACTCCAGCCTTTGTTGATGACACATACACTTTAAATGTTTAAAAATAAAATAAAAATAAAATAAATCAAGTGACATGTGAAGATCTGACAGTAAAACATTAATGAAAAGAAGTTATACTCGAAATTCTGTGGTTCTGATGAGATATCCTGATGGAATGTCTTACATTCCATTATTTATTCCAGACTGAAATCAATGATTGTACAAATCTATAGAATCATATTGACAGATCTGATACTTTGTTCCTATTGTAATCCAAATGTAAGTTTAGATCAGTCCAGCTTTATTCTCTCCCTCTCCCTCTCTATATATATGTCCATTAAAACAAATCAGGAAAAATTGGGGAAATAATATAGTTGTTTGCTGGTGTCTTTGAAGCATAGCATAGGCTAGCTATCTTCCAATCAAATATGAATAGAGTTTAAATCCCGTTATGTTGATGAACTTTATTCACATGGAACAAAATATTTTTTGATATGAGTAGCAGCAACAGGACTTGATCATCATGAAATAATTAATGGTTGTACCTTGCTCATACTCAAAATATTGTGTGATTGTGAGCTCTGTCTCATGGTGCTCTGAAAGGAGCTAATAAACCGAGCAGCATTCCAAACATTTTCTACCCTCTTTTTTTAATTTGGGGGGAAAGGTCAAAGGTTTAAATGAGTTACTGAGAATATGCCTAGCTTCTCTAAAGCAGTTGTATTATTCACATCAAAGAAGTCATCCTGTAGTGGCCAACAAATTGTCAGTTAACTCTCTATAAATTGTGAAAATTGAATGATTCATTCATAATTCTCAGCAAGCATACCTTCCGCACCTTTAGCCTTTTCTTAAGCTTGGCTTGGCTTTCTTCCTCTCTCTCTCTATCTTGCAAATAATAAATAGTCACTCTTAGTCCCTTCATAATTGTCAAGCGGGGGGGGGCAACAATATTCTAATGCACACTTTTCTAGTGGTGAACCTACTGCTATTGTTATGGTGAAAGGCAATCCCAAAATATTTAGCCTTGGAATTGTTTATAAGGAGAGAAATAATTCCCTATAAACAGAAGCTCTGTAACTCATAAGGCAAAGGTCTCACAAACCATTACAAATTAATATGCTTGTCTGAAAAAGTTCTGGTCATAGGCTTATGTCAAAAAGGCTAGTTGACCATAAGGCAACACACACATGGTGCCAAAGGAGAGACAGGCTGACAGAGAGAGAGGGAAAGTCAGGGTAAAGCAGGGCCACAAGTTGTAAGACTTTAGTATGTAGCAAACTATATATACTTCAAAGCTTTTGAATATTGACTTGGTGGTGTAATGCAGGGGTAGAGGTTATGTGACTCTCCAGATGGTGAACTGCATCTCCACAAAATGCTGGTAGTAACTGCAGTCCAACAAGTTGAAGGATCACATGATTCCCACCTCTTGGAGTAATGGGTATTGGGAAATTAGAGCTCTCAGGGGAGGGAAATTGAGCAATTCCATTTTAAAATTCTCTAAAGATGTGTCCAGTGGCCTTTAGAAAATGTTAGAATGTTAGAAAAGCAGATGAATGTTCTGATCAAACCAGGGCTTGGAAAATCTGAAATGCACTTCAGAAAATATCCTTGGAAAATATCTCCTTGGGTGGAAAATTATGTTAATAGGAGGCTACATCCAAAATTGCACAAAATTTCCCTTTCTTCTTCTGCCCTTGCATCCCCAAATCTGCTCTGCAGGGTCTCCAAATCCTCCAACGTCAAACTTATGCATTTTTGTAGTCAATTTGGATGGCAGAAAACAGCTCCATCATTTGTGCTGAGCCCTTGCACCATTATCCCACCCCCCTGGTTATAGGGTATCCACCCACAATGGCACAGAGATGATCTAGGCAGTGGCTGGCCGTGGTTCAGCAGCTCCCTTGCAAGATGAGAAAGTCACCCTCCTAGACCTCCTAGAAGTCTTCTTGGACACCCAGGAAGATGATGTCAGCAGCTGATCCTGGCTGCTGAATCATAGCCAGCCACTTCCTAGAAGCTTCCCTCCCATCCCCTCATCACAGAATGGCCTTTGTTACACTTGACAGAGCTTACAACTTTGTTACACTTGACGGAGCATTATTCTATGAAAGTGTGATCCAGAGTCTGGGTCACATATTTTATTGTCATTCATATAAGAGACCAGCTTGGTGTAATCATTTGAGCATTGGCTTATAACTTTGCAGACCAGGGTTCAAATCCTGGCTAGACTGTGTAACCCGCAAGGTGACCTTGGGCAAGTCACACTTTCTCAGCATTATAGGATGGCAGTGGCAACCCCCCTCTGATGAAACTTGCCCAGAAAACCCCTTGACAAGTCTGCCTTGTTGTTGTTTGCTTTTAAGTCATTTTCAACTAAGGTGAAACTATCATAGGGTTTTCTTGGCAAGTTTCTTCAGATTGGAAATAATCTGAAGGCACACAACAACAGCAAAATTTGTCTGAGGATGAAAGATTTAAGGGAGGCATAGTAGCTATCTTCAAATATGAATGGGTTTTCACTCAGAAGATGATGTAGTTCCAGACGTCAAAATAAGGTCATATGTTTGAAAGTAGCAGTGAAACAGAAATGTTGGGAGAAAAACTGTTCAATAGAGGGATACATTGACTGAGATCTTACATTGGAACATATGCAGCTCACCCTCCTTAGTTATGTATAGGGTGGGAGCACTGCTGCAGCAATTTACTGGCTGTCAGGGGGAGGGACTTATACAGAGCCAGAGCAACCTGGGAAAGAAAAACGAGGTAACCCCATTTCTCACCTTTGCCTGCTACTGCAGCTGGGATTGGTGCTGTTTGCTCACCTGTCCCCTTCCTCCTCCAACCAGTAAATAAACACAGCGAGACCATTGAGGGCTTGACAGCTGTCTTGGAGAGAATGGTTTGGGTGCTACATGAGGAACTAGTGAGAAGCAATTTGCACAATGTCCAAAACCACATATATGGTAGCGAGTGGTGTCATTAGGGGGTTCGTGGAGTGGACTACACCAGGTGACATCCTAAGGGAGGGTAACACTACAGCTCTTCAAATATCTGCGTTTTGCCAGAAACGAGCTGTGGATTTTTCCTGTTTTCTTTTAAAGTGCTGTAAGAGATGGTATGAGTGGGGTGAAGCTCAGTGAGAGAAGAAAGGAAAGGCCTCATTTTTCTTTTAGAAAAATTAAAATGTCATTTTTAAAAAATTTAATTTTATAAAAAAAATTAATTTTCTTTTTAAAAAAATCAGATTTTACCAAATTTTTACTTTAACCACATGAAACTATGCATATGTAAATACATTTGGGCTGTGCATATGATACTGTAATTTAAAGGTATAATTTTAATCTTGCTAGTTGTTTACATCACAGCTATGATCATTAGATTCAGTGATATATGAGAATTATGACTTATAAATAACACTAGTACAAAAAATATTACTAAGGATTCTATATGGTGTGGTATGGAAGGAGATCATAGGGAGAGGTGTGATACCATGAGTTACCTCACTGGGTGATGCCAACCCTAATGATGCCACTTATGGTCAAGTAACCCCAAGCTACATGCCTGTACCTCACCAAAAGAAATCCAGGTACAATCTTGAGAAGCAGAGGACACTCCTTCAGTAGAGTTATATAAACTGAAGATAGGCAGCTAGTTGTCATGGATATAGCTGTATACTGGCCCATAGATCCTGCATTGAGCAGCTGGTTGGGTTGGATGATCTCTAATGCATTTCCTAGTCCTAAAATTCTATGAATACAAATCTGTGTTTCAAAAAATCTATTTATTAGACCTAAAGCTCAGTTATTTTTTTAAAAAAATACTGCTTGAATTAGTACGGAAAATGGCTTTAAAGGCTCTTCAATTAAACACGTAGTTAAGCAGACATCAACAGAGTTTAACTTTAGGTGCAGTGCTGTGCATAAAATTATTCAAGCGTCTCAATGAAGAATGAGAACTCATGAAGTATGAAATCAGACCAAAGTTTCTTTCTTGAACAAATCTCTTCTTCTTCTTCTTCTTCTTCTTCAGAAGATGCAATTGTTTAATAAATGACATTTAGTAATGTATGTAATTGCTGAGTTTACTGCTCATTACTTCTTTCAAAAAAACCCCTAGAAAAATAGTAATAGGTCTTTGATTTTCTTAAATAAGAAAATAATTTTCATTATAAAGGTTAAAACAAAATAAGTGATCTTTCTTCTAAATTAATAGTTTAGCTCCTGCTTCTGTGTGATATTTAAATTCTGTAGATTAGCATTTCAATTACATTTGGGTAGGCTTTTCAAAAGCTGACTTAAAAGGTGAACTATTAATTTTATTCTGTAAAATGAATTCCCTGCCCCCCACCCAATATATTTCTACACAAGGTTTTGCTGAACTCTCTTGAAATCTCCTGAGATAATGGTGCCATCTTAAGTTAGGACAATAATTTGGTTTTTATTTGTGCACAATGTAATACAGTACAACCTTTTGGTCCCAAAGGTCCATAGAGATATTCAGAGCAGATGAATGACAATAGGTTTTCTTTACTCATTTGTGGAGTTCTCCTAACAGACTGGCAACAGATTTCAGTTGCTGCTGAATATGGTGATTCAGCTCCAAGGAGGTAAAACTTGTAACTGGATATATTGCGGGATACTCTACTGTTTAGTGCTATATTGCTAAAAAAAACTAGAAACAAGCACTAGCTTTAAGATATATGTATACAAATATTTTACCTCACAAATAAGGTAAAATGACATGAGCAGAAGGGTCTACATATACCAGCTTCATTTCCAGTTTTATTTTCTGTATGAGATCTAGTTCTCAGATCTGCTTGTTGAATGGGGTGTCAGCTTAGGGCTTTTACTTAGGACTTTATCACACAGACAAAAAAGACGGGAGCATAGTGGGATGCTTCCATCAATATATGCAATAATATCAAAATTATCTCATGACCTTGTGTGGTATTGTGATTATTGCATGAATAAAGAGGAATTCTAGCACCGCTTTTTATTCCCAAACCAAATCCCATGAATAAAAAGTAGTGCTAGAATTCCTCTTTATTCATGGGATAATCGTGGGATAATTGCAATATCATGCAATATTGTGTGATAATCTTCGAGTTATTGCACAATATTGACAGGAGCATCCAGCTATGCTCCCATCTTTTTTGTCCATTTGATAAAGTAGTGACTTCTAAACTTTCATCTATACTGGCATATGTATTGTAATGCAAATCCTTATCCCTTTTTGCTGCTCTCTCTCTCTCTCTCTCTTGTTTTCCAGAAGTGGCTTTTGTAGCAATGTGCAAGTGGTCAATCCATCCAGATGCATCAGAAGGGTGATTCATATTGGTGTGCCTAACCCTCTAGCATTATGATACATGATCAGGCTCAGTGATGATGAAGCAATGCTGGGATGCTCTTACCTAGTTTATAAGGACTAAAATCAATTCTCAGTCCCAGCTACATTGACTGAATGAATGGAACTTGTTAATTCAACACTTCTACTAAATCCCACTGATCCAACGGCACTACTCTGGAACTACTAGTTGGATTTAGCTTTAAAAATGCATTTGTTTTAGTAGATAGCATAAAATGTCATGCTGGCACATATTGTATGATACATTTCCTTGCATTGTTGGGTTGTCCTACACATTGCCACCACTGGCTCAACATTTGTATGACTGGGATGCCATGGCAGTGATGGTCTTTCTCCTGCTACCAGGGAAGAGAGGAGAATCACAACACTTCTCTCACCACACCATAATCACTATTGCCCTGCCACTGTTCCTATCTTTTCCACTCTTTATCCTCTTCTTGGTTCTATCCTCTCCCCTCTACTCAGCCTTTGTATCTACCTACCTTGCCTTTTTCTGCCTTCCTCTTTTCTCCATGGAAAGCTATGCTGATTGCACAAACTAGCCAATGCTGAGATCCACAGAACCTTCACAGATGGCCTTCTCAGTGGCTACCCACAGGCTTTGGAACTCCCTTCCCAGAGAAGTTTGACAGGCAACCTCCCTACTTCCTTTTCACAAACAAATTAAGACATTCCTGTTTAGACAGGTGTTTCAGGACTGATGATGTAAGACCTGTCTCACCAAATAACGTACTGGGTCTTAATAATTGTTGTCCTGTTGCTATGTGTGTGCATGGTAACAATATATGTTTTTTTCTGGTTTTAATCTATTGATTCCTTAATCTTGGTATCTTGAGTATTTTTAACAATATTATTTTTATTTGTTGAATGCTGCTTTGAGTCCCAAATTGGGGGAAAGGCTGGATGATGATGATAGTAATAATAATATCAATAATAAAAATGTTGTTGTTGCATTCCTTCAAGTCATTTCCAACCCTAAGGTGAATCTATCACAGAAAGCTAAGAGTGTGTGACTCGCCCAAGGTCACCCAGTGGGTTCCCATGGCTGAGTGAGGAATCAAACCCTGGTCTCCAGAGTCATAGTCAAACACTCAAACCACTACACCAGACTGCCTCTAATAATAGTCTTTGTTATAATGCTACAAAGATCCAAATATACTGTGCCCTGGAGAGCTGTCCAGAGCAACAGCAGTGTAGGCACTACAGGGAGTTATTTAAATGGTGAAAATAATTCCTGGGAGGTTATTCAGATAGTGAAAATAATAAATGTAGGTTGAATTTGTGTTGTTCACATTAATTTCAAATGTATCCAATTAATTGGGGGAGCCCCAACCCCCCACCAAAAAAAAAAAAAAAAACCACCTTGGGATAGTCAATCTTGTTTTTTTTCTCCATGTTTTCCCTAAAGATTAACATTGTTGGAGTCAGAATCCATGGTTTTGGTTCTGTCATGATGACGTTGTGTTGGGAATGTGATATTGTGTTGGGAAGGATGTTTGTATTGATCCTATGTTGCTTATATATTGGGGACAAATTGGGAATGGAACAATGGGGTGGAGGTATGTTGTCTGGAGGGGGGCTAGTTATGGGTATGCATTGTGTGTATTGTGTATTATGGGGCTGGAGATGGCGGCAGTTCTTCTATGGAATCTGGAGGAGGGTTTTTGCTGCAGTAATAAATAATAATAAAATTTTTATTTATATCCCGCCCTTCCTGCAATCAGGGCGGCTTACAACAGAGATTAAAACAATACATACAATACAAAAGATTAAAATACCAACACATCAAACATTCAGTAAAAATAACAGACAGAAAAGCCCCATAGCCCAACCTCTTGGCCACGAAAGAGGAGGGAGGCCCACAGGATTTTATTCGGGGAATGCCTGTTGAAACAGGAAGGTTTTCAGATCCTTCCTGAATTGGGCCAGGGTGGTAGTCGAGCGGAGCTCAGTGGGCAGCGTATTCCAAAGGGCTGGGGCAGCCGTGGAGAATGTCCTCCGTGTGGTGGAGGCTAATCTAGCCGCAGGCACCTTCAGTAATTGCTGCCCAGACGTTCTGAGGGTGCGAGGCGGAATGTACGGGGAGAGGCGGTCCTTTAGGTATCCTGGGCCCAAGCCATTTAGGGCTTTATAGGTGATCACCAACACCTTATATTGAGCTCGGAAGCGGATGGGCAGCCAATGGAGGTCTTTCAAAACCGGTGTTATATGGCTGGTCCTGGGAGCACCAGTGACCAGCCGGGCTGCCATATTCTGCACCATTTGCAGTTTCCGAGTTTGGTATAAGGGTTGCCCCATGTAGAGTACGTTGCAGAAATCCAGTCTCGAAGTTACCAGAGCATGTACAACAGTTTCTAGGTCCCTCTGGGCCAGGTATGGGCGCAGCTGGCGAATAAGCCGAAGCAGATAACAGGTGCTCTTGACCGTCGCATTCACCTGAGCTGTCAGGTGAAGCGACGAGTCAAGAAGCATCCCCAAACTGCGCACGGAGTCCTTCACAGGGAGCGTGACCCCGTTCAGGACAGGTGGAACCACCGCCATTCCTGGACCAGGAGAACCTATCACTAGTACCTCCGTTTTCTCTGGATTCAACTTGAGTCGGTTTTCCCTCATCCAGCCCATTACTGACTCTAGACAGGCCACGAGAGGAGAGACGCCATCCCCAGTCACTGCATCAGTCGGAGTCATAGAGAAGATAATTTGGGTGTCATCAGCGTACTGATAACCCCGCGCCCCATGTCTCCGGATGATCTCTCCCAGCAGTTTCATGTAAATGTTAAATAGCATGGGAGACAGAATGGCTCCTTGAGGGACCCCAGTTTTAAGGGGCCTCTCGTCGGAGCACACGTCTCCCAGCTGCACCATCTGGGACCTCCCGGAGAGGTAGGACCAGAACCACTGGAGCGCAGTGCCCCCGATCCCCACCTCTGCCAGGCGTCCCAGAAGGATACCATGGTCTATGGTATCGAAAGCCGCTGAGATGTCCAAGAGCACCAGCAGGGACACGCTTCCCCTGTCGATGCTCAGACGGAGATCATCGACCAAGGCGACCATGGCCGTCTCAACCCCGTAACCCGCCCGGAAGCCAGTTTGAAATGGGTCCAGATAATCCGTTTCATCCAAGACCGCCTGAAGCTGGATAGCAACCGCCCTCTCGATCACCTTACCCAAAAATGGTAGCAGCGAAACAGGCCGATAATTATTATATACCAGGGGGTCGAGGGAGGGCTTTTTTAAAATAGGTTTTACAATGGCCAATTTCAATTGAGATGGAAATAGCCCATCCCTCAGAGATGTATTAACTATCCGGCGTAACAATAATGTTACCGCCGGTCCCCCCCTGGGCCACTAACCACGAGGGACAGGGATCAAGAGAGCAGGTTGTTTTCCGAACACTTCCGAGGATCTTGTCCACATCCTCGGTCCTCAGTAGAAGGCTAAAGCTAAGGAACGCTATGTAGGAGGGGCAAGTGGGTGATAAGAGGATTATTAGTACTTAGGTTTGGGAATAAAGTTTGCATGCCAAATAATGCGGGTGGAGCTGGGTAATTTGAGCTTTAATATTATGGGTGTGGGTATGGGACCCTTTAGTTCTAATCAGCTTTGCTGGTAACTTCTGCTCAGTGTCTGCAATAAAAGTATTTTGTTTGTTCATCATACTAAGACTCTTTGTCTGAACACTGGGATCAAAATTTTTCTGGTTCTGACAGTCGGATGTGTGAATAACCAATGTGGATAGACCCAGGATAAACCAGGATACAATTCTGTATGTCTGGAACATGTTTTGAATACATCCACATTACTGTCTCCATCTTTTTTTGCAGTGCTGACACATGAGATCAACAGAATTCACAGAGATCCACATAGATGTGTTTCTGATTATAAACAATAGTGTGAAAAACAAATTTGGAATGCATGAGTGAAGTTATTCATATAGCTGCATTGCAAAACAGAATGTGTGATTAACTCCCAGGTAGAAGGATGGAGACCCACAATACACTGTTCCTAGTGTACTATCACTTGAAGTGAGTACTTCACTCTGCCTAATGGATGGTCTGGTCTTTTGCATCATCATTCTTACTTTGGCAGGATAAGGAGTGCTAGGGGATGCCCAAACTGGGGGAAATGCTTCCATTTAGAATAGACTAACAAAAATACATGTGTCCAAATCAGACTAATTTGAAGTGTGTGTGTGTGTGTGTGTGTGTGTGTGTGTGTGTGAGAGAGAGAGAGAGAGAGAGAGAGAGAGAGAGAGAGAGCTATTCATAGTTCACTGTTTTAACTTGTCACTGAAAGTGGCATGCCGTGTAAATATATTAAATATATTAAATACTAAAATATATTGTTATAAGAATAGATTTATTCTAATTTCAGTGAACTGTTTTTTTTAAAATGAACATTAGCATTCATAGCCATGATGCGGTTTAACTCTAGGTCATGAATTATTTTTTAAAAATGTCGTAGGATTGTAAATATTTTCACCTAATAAAGGGCAAGTGAGATACAAATACATGTTTAATTAAAGCAAGCCTTTAATCTCCACCATCTAAATATGAACTAGGTACTAAGGGAATAATGGAAATGCTCAGGATTCTTTCAGGAAAGAAGAAAAGCTACCTCTGAAAATCTCATGGCATCTGATGCCATTCTTATTCTCTTCACAATTACCCTTTTGACAACTCTAGAGACACACACATACAGACACACACAGACACTCACCGACTCTCCTCCACATATACATTTCTAAGGAAACTGAGGTGCAAAGAAGTTTATTCTGTTTCTGTGGGAATGAACATGCTCACTGTCTATGATGTCAGTTACTTTCAGGGAGCAAGATTACATGAAGTTGTCCCATTTGGCCTTAAAACAAGAAGAACTGAAACTGATTTTGTTTTTAATTTGTATGAGTAAGATAAGAACTATATATGCCCTGAGTTAGTCCTTAAAATGATTCCAAAGGAAGCACTCTCCCACCTACTATCTATCATCACTTTCCTGTATTTATCAGGATTTTTTAAAATGTGGGTAAATTCAGACAGAATGCAGTGATGTATCTTCTTCTTCTTCTTCTTCTTCTTCTTCTTCTTCTTCTTCTTCTTCTTCTTCTTCTTCTTCTTC
>NC_056525.1:93885463-93915288 GCF_019175285.1 Sceloporus undulatus
ACCTTCTCCTTCTCCTTCTCCTTCTCCTTCTCCTTCTCCTTCTCCTTCTCCTAAGCTTTATTTATAAAGCTCCCTAAATTTACACAGCACTGTACATATTTTTCATACTAAATTTTCAGTAGAAGGAGGAGGTCCTTATTTGGAATCCAGGATACAAGAAGAGAACTTGCAAGGATGATTAAGGTATAACTAGCTCTTGGTATCCATGAGAGTTCCCCTTCTAAGTGTTGTAACCATATATAGGTGTCTGGGCACATTCATATTAGTGTTGATCTAGCCCTCCAGAGGATCAGGAGGAGCATAGCCAGTTTGTTTGAGTCCTTCTTCTGTGAAGGGAAATTGTTTCTTCAACTATGGCAGTGACTTCTGTGTGAATAGGTAATCTCTGGTCAAACAAAAAAGGCCGGACTGCCAGCACATCTTAGATTCAAATGTTAAGTGCTTTTAATAAAGTCTACATTGGGGCAATTTGTTTCCTTTAAATTGGTATGTATAACAGAAACATGAAAAGGAGAGAAATTAGAAATAGGTTGGCTTTGGCTCTACGAACTACAGTACTCATTCTAACAATTTCTTGCCAGATTCAGTACAAACTAGCCTCTAAAGTAGTTATATCCCTGAACTAGTCATACTAGTTCAGGGATATGACACCCAGACAATCCATGGAATTGTGGACAATATTATTACCATTTCTGAGGATTAAGTGATCATTTTACCAAGTGGTGAATTTCTGGACCAAACAAACCTCCAAAGAGATCTTCTCCAGATGTTCATTTTTCTCCAGCATTGTCTCCACATAATGTTTCAAGGATTCTGTTCCAAACTGAAGGTAACACTTGCTTGTATTTCACTTTCAAGATTAGTACGCATGCCTGCATACTGCTCAGCAAAGCTTACACATGGGAATGAATTCTCAAAATTACAAACAGCCATAATTTATAGGCTTGCCATATGGTGTCAATAAATAAACTTCAGTGGTGTCTTGTATTCCCTGAAACATACATCAACACATATAATTAAACACCAATTAAGCTCCTGTTAGAAGTGGGTATACACACTGGTTTTCCCACTAGTCAGCTGGAAATGACTGGCTCTTCTTTCAGCTTTTGAGTGATTGGTGACCACTGAAAATATATGCATCACAAGGAAAGCACAGATACTGGGGTTGGTTAACAAATACTTATAGCAATATCAATTTTTGATAGGACAAGACATCTTGGCAAAGTTTGAAGGCCTTTTTAAAGGTATTACATTGCTAAGGAACTGGAAAATCCACCTCTAAATGTTCCTTGCCTATAAAAACCCAATGAAATTAATGGGGTTGCCATAAGTCAACAGATGACTAAAAAGCACACCAAATTAACCATTGTTATCAGGCAATCAAAATGAATAAACTCACTTTCAGAGGAATGGAAGTCAATAATGACGTATACAATAAAATCAGTGAAATTTAGATGGAAAACAGAGAGATGAATATGGTTTAACAGAGCATCCAAGCGTAATGCATGTTGTATAAAGACTGGCAGAAACAGGATGGTTATAAACCTGGGAAAGGCCTTAAGTAAATCATCCATTTACCATTAACTCACTTCCATTTACTAAAATTCCACATCATAAGATTACTCCTTGATGAAGTGATACCTTGCATGTTTTAAATTGTATTGACTTTTTTGTAATTATACTCCTTTTGTTTTATTTATGAAATATGGCTTTGAAGCAAGACTACAGGCAATTTAAACATAGATATATTTATACAAATTGCCCAAAGACCTGTTTTTCTTCCTTCTCTCAGATCACTAGAAACCGTATCGACTGGGGTGGAATTCCTAATGTGTGAAATTTATTGCTTATTGGGACAGTAGAATATTGAGAGCAATAGTTTTGAATATAACAAATTTCACAAGAACTTGATAGTAGTATGTCAGTGCTGTAAGAAATGTAGATCATGGTCTGCAATTATTTTAGTTTGTACCCTCTATTGTCTCAAGGAGTAAGGGGAAGATGTATTTTATCATCTGCCTGGTGTTCATATAAAATAAGGCAACGTTTTCCTCAGTCATTTCTAAGCTGTCAACTTGAAGCCTCCCAAACATACTAAACACAACCAAAGTAGGAACAATTGGTGTATGCCCAACAACTGTAACAAGGCCAGACCTATCATCTACTTGGTTAGGTCAGAATTTTACTCAAAGGTCTCTCACAGAATACAAACATTGCAAAATATGAACTGTTGAAGATATAATGGATTCTCCATTGTGTGGCTTTAATATATTCAAGAGATTGTATTTAAAGTAAAGTAATAATCATTACTTTTTACTCAAATGTAACAAATTATAGTGTCTTCTAAAAGTTTTAACAAAATGGATCAAATGTTGTTGTTGCATAATATCTAATACTCACTACTCAAGAAAAGTTACATTTTGGAAGATTCTCATAATATTTTGATCTTTTAGGGAAGTTTTTTTTCAAATAAATAAATAAATGGATAATAACACACTAATACTTGTACATAATGAGCAATGTGTTAATCCTAACATTTAATAACTATTCATGATTTAATAAGATAAAACGTTTTCTTGTGATGTTGTAAGAGATCTGATCCTCAGTATTGTGGCTTGTTCTATGACTTGAATCTCTTTCCTGGATTTATTGCAAATGATATTACTGACAATGCTTGCATGTTCTTGGAAAGGTCTAAGTAGTTAGCAAGCCACTGACATTTTGAATGAAAAGGATAAACTACTGGTGTGAAAAAATATTTCTTTCTTGTTTGTTTGTCATAGGTGGCTTTAGAGATACCAGGAGTCAGGAAATGAGACAGGAACGCATACAAGAACAAAATAACAAAAGGAGAACACTAATCCCACCCAGATGGAACAAATTCCATGCTACCTAGGCTGCACCTGCACTGCAGAAATAACCCAGTTTGGCACCACGTTCACTGCTATGGCTCAGTGCTATGGAATTCTGTGAATTGTAGTTTTGTGAGACATTTAGCCTTTTCTGTCAGAGAAGCCTGGTGCCACAACAAACTACAATTCTCAGAATCCCATAGCATTGAGCTATGGCAGTTAAAGTGGTATCAAGCTGGATTATTTATGGAGTGTGGATGCACCCCTAGTCAAATAAATAGATACAAGCCTGAAGCATAAACAAAAGAGAGGAGGGACATGTAAGGCACAGGAAAAGAACTGAAAAAGAGACCGAAGAACACTAAAGTTGGGGGAGGGAGAGGGAGAAGAAATAGAACTGAAGGGAGGAGAAGGGAATAACTAAAAGTATAGTAGAAACATGAGCAGCTACTGGGCAGCAAGAATAGTGGTGGGTGACAGCAAGGAAGGATAGAAGGTAGAGGTAGAAGGGGAAGACCACGGACCAGATGGAAGCATTCAATCAGGGAGGTTACAGGCATGTAGGAGCAGAGCAGTGAAAGATAGGAATACTTGAAGATGTCTCATCCACAGGGTTGCCATCAGTCAGAATCGACTCAAGGGCAGATAACAAAAATAGTCCACACATCAAATGGATCAACACTGGTAGCAATGAAGTCAACTGAAAGCTGAATGGGCAGAAATCTTTGGAACCAGTTAAATAGGTTCTTCTGGCAGTCATGGCTTTAATATGACTCACATAAGAAGTCAAGGTCACTTTCTGTGTCTGTTTTGTTCAGGATTACACACTTCTGATACAAATCAATCAATTCCAAAGTGTGTAAAAATTACAGTTTTCTTTTTGCCACTGTTGATTATTAAAAGGGACAAATAGAAAAAGTTAGTGTGAGAGATTTCATGGAAAATCCAATGAATGCTGCTTCCTAATACCTCTGCTTTAAAGAGAATTCAGAACAGGATGGAATCTGGTTTAAACAGCAGGTTAGGCAAACAGTTAGAAGTAGAAGAATAAAACAGGAATAAAAGTCAAATGGGAACTTCAAAGTGAGAAAAATGTTTCTTGTCCAGAGTCACAAGCATGCTATAGCATTAAACCTAGATGCTTGTGAGCATCAACTGCTGTGTGTTTCAAAAGCATTTTCATCCTTTAAGAGCCCCAAAGCCATACAGGCTTAAACTGAGAAGAATGTTGTTTACTGTTTCATTAAAACAAACCCTGGTCCTATCATAGGTACAGTTATCAATGAAATCTTTGTGGTATACATAAAGAAGAAAAAATATGAACATGCACCTGCTTTTGAAAGTTGGTGAATATTTTTTAATACCTGTTTATTTGAATGTGTCTAGGAGGGGTAATAATATAAGAATGAGAACACTGCCTGGATTTGACCAAGAAACCCTTTAGTTTCTCTATAGCTGTGGCTATCTGCATGTCTCTGGAAAGCTCATAAGCAGTACCTAATAAACAGAAGACAATCTTTCCCCTATTGCTCATCTCCCATTCTATGTAAGGTGTATCTACACTGCAGAAATAATGCAGGTTCAACAGACATTAAGTATTGTAGCTCCATCCTTTGGAGCCCTGGGTTTGGTAATTTTACAAGGTCCTTAGCCTTCTCTGATAAAGTGTGTTGGTTCCACACACAACTATAAATCCCAGGAATCTGTAGGATGGAGCCATGGTAATTAAAGTGGTGTCAAATATCACCATTTCTAGGGTAGATGCACCTGTATTCAGCAGAGTGGTATTTCCAGACATTTTGTTCAACTTATAGGAGAATAATTGTGACTTAAATGTGACATGGTGATAGAACTACAGCACTAAAATGATAGAACTCTCCCTCTCTCACCTCAGCAGTACTTGTAGTTGCCCCAGAACCAGCTGAGTGGGGTGGGGGCCAGGTCACAGACGTCTTGAGGAATTATTGGGATACAGAAAAAATGAGAGATTTGCAGTTTGAACTGGGAATATTTAGTGTTGTATCATGTCTTGTGATATCCACAAAATTGTCAGAAACCTAAATTATTAACTAATAATAATTGTGTTAGATCATTTTTTTTAAAAAAATTACATTTTAACATGAATTATTTTAGTAGGAAAATGGTATCTTCTAATGACTAAATTAACAAGGGCCCATTCTTTTCTAGTTGTTCATGTCCCCCCCCCCCCCGGTGTGTGTGTATAAACCCCCAAATGCCCTTGGAGTGGGGGGAAACGTTCACCAGGATTTCAAGCTTGCACATGCTATTTTAGGCACAGGGGAGGCCTGCTCTTTAAAAAGTCCCCAAAATTCCCCCACACACCCTAGAGGGCATTTTGGAGCATTCTGAGTGCATTTATGACCACATGTGGCCACTTTTTACTGAACGCTGCTGTGTAACAAACTCAGGCAAATTGCTGGAAATAATATGTCTTTCTTTAAGACACTATGCATGAAAGCTCTTTTCCAGTTTGGACTCTGAAATAGTTTACAACTTCTGAATTATTTGCACAGCTCTCTTTATGGATAACCCCTAGGATTTTTAAAGTCACTAATTGTTTTCAACCTTGTCTTAGTAATGACTCATGTGTCTAGCTGTAATTCCATGCAATTAAAGTCTGACCAGGATGACACTGGAGCTACTGCTATAAGAAGATGTCTCCTTCCAGGAAAGGACAACATGATGTTCTTCCCATTAAATATACTGATGGTGACCTGATTTGGCCAGTAAACTGTACTTCGAAGTTGCCAGTGGTTCTGTCACTGCACCTGGTAAATGCAAGCTAACATGTGGTGGGGAATGAGAGATTAGTACACATGATATGCACAGCTTTGTCTTAAAACATCTTATTTCTACTTCCCATCACCTAAACACCCTACCTGAGATGGTCACCTGATTTTGCTTAATAGTAGAGCAATCTCTGTGAAATGGATAGTCCTGTTCCAGAAACCCTTGTGCATGCTTCAGTCCAGTAATCAACCACAGATGATCATCATTCTCAAAACTGAGAGTGCCATTTTTTTTTGTCCAGTATTTCAAAAGCACAACAGCTGCCTCAAGGTGCTGAATGTTTTCCTATCAGCATGTTATCTTTTAATGTATGCAAGACCAGAAGAGTATTCCATGCAGAGGAAGTCATTTTGTGCACCAGATGCTTGACCTCGGCAGCTTTATGTCCCATTAAACCAAATGTTTTATTATGAAATTGACATGATAAGTTTCTTAATTATGAGGAAGACAAATTCAACATCTGCAGAAAGCATTCATAAAGCCATTGCCATGCACACATCTTAAATCAATATTTTATAGTAGATAAATATGAAAAATATTTCATTATACAGTACATATGGTTTTGAATGGCTGGAATCCTGTAAATTGTTTATGCTGGTGTAATCCCAGTTATGCCAGAAAGAGTACTTTTAAAGATGCTGTAATGGAAATATTCTGTTCCTCCTTGTGAAATGGGTTGGGCATGCACTAGGGAGCCATTTGGTCATGCTTCTGCCTTTCTTGGGAACAACAACAATTGTTTATTCTTCTGCTCTGCATGGCTGAATGACTTCTGGGAACATGGGTGGTGGCAGTAGTGTGCAGGTGCACCTAGGTGTCCAGCAATTGCCTCTAGAAAAGGGGCAGAGATTTATGACTGACAACATTCATAATGGATCTTGGCTTGGATCTTGATCTTAGTCAAACAGAGAGAATGCATGGGAGAGGAAGAGGGAGAATCTTCTGGATCAGCTCTGTGTCTAGCTGTGGAACTTCTAACCTTTAACCTATAGCTATATCTTCTTAGATTGTTTTGCATACTTATAACCAGTTATAAGCATGCACCAGATCCTGTCTGATCTTGGAACCTAAGCAGAGTCACCTCTGTTACTACTTGGATGGGACACTGTCAATGCATATAAGGTGCTGTAGGCTATAATTCAGAAGAAAGAACTAGCAAAACCACCTCTGAGTATTCCTTGCCTAATAAAACTCTATGAAATTCATGGTGTCTCCATAGTTTGACACTTGAAGGCACACATACCTTGGAAAGAGAAGGGGCCAGGATGCTTGTGCCACCAATGTACAAGTCAGTGGTGAGAAGAGAGGTAATTCTACACACAGTTCTCTATTTGCATACTACTTTTCTAGTCAAGCACCTGTCTTCCTTACCATGAGGAAGCCTTCTTTAAGGCAACTGATATAGCTTAAACCTGTCTCCCTTTTCCTAATCTCCCCATGGTTTGTAATGATGAAGTCAGACAAAAATAGACACGAAATTTCAGAAAGGTATATAACTGAGTGTCATCACTGGTAAGGAATGAAAAACAGTAGTAGGTTTCACAAAACAGTCTTCTGGCAGTAGCATGTTGTGTGTTACAGCTTCCTTCCTGGCTCATTTTGGTAGCTGATGTTGGAATTGACTCCTCTTTGAGTAGTTTTCCTTTTGGGGCTATAGGAGCTACTCTCCAAGACATTAATAGCAGAGCAATTGACCTTCCTGAATCCAGTCTTCCCATTCCAGGTGTTCCCTGAAAAATCTAGAAACGCTGGCCCGTTACAGACAGGCTCTTGAGGCGCCCCCATCATGTGCTAGGGGCTGGTCGGGGACCTAGCGTCCACACCGGCCTCACCCCTAGCACGTGACAGGGGTGTAATAATGGTGGCGCCCTATACACACAGGCACCGCCATTATTACGTGTCGGATGCATAGCGTCCGCACGTCGCGTGGCGATTATGATGTCGCGAGTGCGCCATAGGCGCCTCATGGCGTCATAACCACGCCGCAGGAAGAAGCGCCATTTTGGGGCTTCTTTTTTTGCTCCGTGCGGGAGCCGCGCAGTTTGGCTGCTACGGCTCCCTCGCGGAGCAACCAGCAGCGCCGGCAGACCACTGCTTTTAGGCGGTCTGTAACGCGCCAAAGTATGTGTGAATAATGTAAGTCACTGAACCTCAAGAGCATAGCTTTAGATCTGAGTAATGAACACAAGAAAAGAAATTGAATCAGAATCCAAAAAGTAGCAATGATAAAAGGAGTAGTCAGTGAATGCAAAGCAAAAGTTGGGATAAAATTTGGGATATATAATGCTAAAAATAATCCATAGAGTTTTAGAATCATCTTCATACCTTATGAAAAGACACCTCCCAATCTTGTACAGACATGTAGGTCTTGAAAAAAGATCAACAACACACAGCGGTTCAGTATGGCTGAATTCACTTTGACTTTCTGGCAGGTAAGGTGTTTTTGTTTGTTTAGATAACAGCCTAACTTTACCTAAATTGGCTTCTTCATTGTGGTGTTTACACTATTTGACAGTAAGATATCTGAAATAGCCCAGACAAAGCTTACATATTCCAGGCAATCAGGCCAAAAATAATATTTGTTTATAGTTATTAGGTAAAGAAAAAAACAGTACTGTTTGAGAAGGAGAGGGCGCAGAGGAGGAGGAAAGGAACCTCTGGAAAGAGCAGAGCATTAACCTTGCTGTTGTTACATAACATAAAGAAACAATGGTTGAAAAATCTGAGGGGAAACTTGTAGAACCTTAGGCTGAAGACTAATGAAACAATATGATACTATAAAAAGAAGGGAAATGGGGGTGGGCCTTTGGGAGCCCCGGTGGCTGCAGCCACAAGGTTGTGAATTCAGTCCCAGGACCTCCAACATTCACTCAGCCTTCCAACCTTTCATAGGCTAGTAAATTAGTACCCAGCTTGTCAGGGGCAATTAGTTTACAGATTGTAAACCATTTAGAGATTGTTGAGTTCACTGATAAACAGTAGAGAAATATAAATGTTATTACTATTGGGATCAGAGGGGATTAACCTCTTGATTATTACTAACCTTCTCACAGATATTTAGACAAAAGATGTGTGCCATATAGTATAATAAATAAAAATTAAGTTCAATTTAAAAAAAAATCAGCCAGCCCAACTAGAAATATAACTATTGGGAGGAAATGCAAAGGGAGAGTCCAGGAATATTACAGCTAATTTTAACCCCTTTGCATAATATGGAAAATAAAGCCTAGTAGAATAAATGACTCATCAAAGACAAGGACTCTGGGAGACTTGGAACCTTATCGCACTCACAGTTTTCCCGTTCCGTTCCTGTTGACAAGGCGGACAGATCAGGAAACGGGCTGACGACGAACACTATCGCATTAAGTCTTCTTAGCGTTATGTGAACGCGAAAAGAACGATCGCTATCGCACACCGCTAATGGAGAAAACGACCTGTTGTCATTTTTGGACATCGCTGTGAACGGATATCACCGCACAGCCAGGTCCCATCCCGATGATGCCCCGACCATCCCCTGTCTTTGCGCATGCGCAGTTTACAAAGAAAATTGTGCGCGGTTTTCAAAGGGAGCTTGGGGCATTCTCGTTCCCTGTGTGTTCTGTCCTAAGATGGATTCTCATGTTTTGGTCCTTCTCCATACCATCTCCCGTTACCTGATAATGGAGCAGGAATGGAGAAGAAGGAGGACACTTATGTACCACTTGTTTTTTAAAAAAGTTGCTCTCATACATGCCCTTGCTGAGCTCATGGATGTAGAAGACACCCCCGCCCCCACAGATCTCCTTGAATGGCTATCCACATTTCCATCACCTCAGAGATGGTGGTTACGTCCAATTCTTAGGAAGAATTGGTGGCGTGAAGAGGTGATGACTTTGTGGGATGACGACATGTGGGAGACACATTTCCGCATGAAACGTTCAATTTTTTTTGATCTGGTAGAAGTACTCCAGCCCGACCTATAGAGAAGCACCAGTCGTATGAGGAAGCCAATCTCTGTAGAAGAGAGGGTGGCTATCACGTTGTGGTGGTTGTCCAGATATCATGATGGCCCATCATAACTGTAGGGATTGGACGGGGATGCAATTGGAACGCCTAGGATATCGCACACAGAGGATTTTCCATTCTCATAACATTTACTGGTGAGGGAGGACTGAAGAGAATCGTCGGGGACATTTTACGTGAACGGAACGGAACGGGAACCCATTGCAAACATTTCGGTAACGAGGCTATATGATAAAATCCGTTCCGTTCCGTTACCATTGAGACTTTGAAACATTTACAAACGTGTGCGATAAACTCCTTGGAGTTGAAACAGATAGGCTTAAAAAGCCAGCTTCCACGGGGCTTGGGGTAGTAGTGATTATATGATGCCTGCCCCTAACCCATATAGAAGCCATGCCAAGACTGAGCCAGGGCCACCTAATGTGGTCTGTTTCTTGATGCAGTCCATGTGGGACCACAGCAGCAAGTGCCCTCAGGGTGATTGGGGTGGGAGCAGCTTCTGGCCCCTCCTTTTGCCCCGTCTGTTTCACCCCTTGGTTTTGTATCCTTGATCAGCCATCAAAATCCATTGGATGTCCTTGGGCAAGTCACCCATTTAAGTCTCCAAGGAAGGCAATGGCAAATCTCTGAACAAATCATACCAAGAAAACCTCATGGTAGATTCATCTTAGGATGGCCACAAATCAGAAAATACCTGGAGGCACACAACAAGATGTGTAAGTGAATGTAAGTCCTTCAAGTGGGACTCTATTTATAAAGCTACATGAACCAACATGTCAACCTTGAGTAAAATTCTGTTCAGCAATACTTTATCTTTGAATTTGCCTATTTTTTCTGTTGTGTGAAAAGTTAAATCATACATTGTATAACTGAAATACAGAAAATATTTTAAAAATGTAGCATAGCTTACTAACCTTTTTCTGTATTTCTCTTAACACTCTATATTTCTGACATGGATATCTGCTACCACAGGTATTAGTGAACTGTTTTGACCAGTATTCCTTATTGCCTTCATAGCTAAAAGCAGCAGCAATAGCAGCTGTGATGAGTTTAGAATATGCAAACCATGCAGGGGTGATGCATGTAAAGAACAGAAATCCCCTAATGTAAACTGTATATCCAGCATATGTCTGTAGTCTGTGTGGGTGTGTGAGTGTGAAATATTGATTATATGGAGAAAACAATTTTACATCAAGCTTCCAGCTACATGGAAAGCCAATTCGTTGTAGCCTGACTTCAGTGTTATTCCTTGGAGATGAGGCAGATGGGCTTTTTTTTTTTTTTTTTTTGAGAAACCAAATAAGAAACAAGAGTGTTGAGGTCTACTAAATCTTAATAATGCAACAACTAGGCACCGTGTCAGGCATGTAAGATATTCTTGTTCCCTGGCATTAGTCCAAGGCAATAAATTAAAAGGTGGTATTTGGCACAAATGATGATACAATTTGCAGATGAAAGAGCAAATGCCATGGGTTGCTACATTCAGCCAACTGAAAGCATTTCATGGGGGGATAACACAAACTATTTGCTGTGCTTGAACTGATTTTTTTTTTATTAAACTCAATACATATTGTTTGGATCATGCCTGCATCTTTTTATTTTATTTCAATTTTATGAATTTTTAGATTTAGTTGTATCTAAAGATAATCATGACAGTTTGCAAAATATAGTGTTGTTCTTATGTGCCCTCTAGTCAATTCTGACTTTTAAGGTTTTCTTGGCAAGACTGATTCAGAGGAGGCAAAATTTATTCCTCTAAAATTGAGAGAATGACCTAACAAATATCAACAAGTGGCTTTACATGGATGAACAGATATTTGACCCTTGGTCTCTCAAAATCCTAGTCTAACACTCCAACCACTACATCACACTGGCTTTAAAATCAATATTAAATGTTGAATATTCAATATTAACATTTAATATTTGCAATAAATATATTAATACCAAAGCAGCAAATCTAGGAACAAAAAACTATACAGTGAAGCCAAATAGAGAATGCATCATAAATAAAGTCTTACTTAGACATTCACCAAAAGGGTTAAAACAAATAGATGAGGAAGGGAGCATGCTAGCCCCATTTCACTCTGTTGTTGCTTTCATCTCATGGACATTGGGAGACTAAAAAAAAAAACTCAGCATACTTTGTGAATGCAGTTTCTTTGTGTTGCTCAGGAATCCTGGTTTTTCAGGCTTTCCAGTCATGTGGGAAATTTCCATGTATTGCAGGAGCTGGACCTCTTCAGGCTTCAACTCTCTCTATAAAGAAAAGAGAGAGAGAGAGAGAGAGAGAGGTATGGCTGTCATATTCATTCTTCGTGTGTTGATTTTAACTCTTTTTTTGTGAACTGCTGAATAGGGCTGACATTGAGAGATTTAACCATATTCATTGTCCAAGACAAGCAAAGGCATATAACCATTGAGCCCAACATAACACATTTATTTATTTATTTATTTATTTCACTGAAATTTCACCTTCGTGCTTTGGATCTCAAAAGAGTTTCCACAAGCTTCCCAGTTAATATGTGATTGGAGTACAAACTAAAACCAGAACATTTTAATTTCAGCACATTTCTGCCAGGTGTGCTCTGAATTTTACTTTCGGACTTTTGTTGTGCGCCTTCAAGTCATTTCTGATTTATGAGAACTCTAAGGCAAACCTATTGTGTGGTTTTCTTGGCAAGGTTTGTTCAAAGTGGGTTTGTCATTGCCATCCTCTGAGGCTGAGAAAGTGTGAAATGCACAAGGTCACTGAGTAGATTTCCATGGCCGAGCTAGGATCTGAACCCTGGTCTCCAGAGGCATAGTGCAATGCACAAACCATTGTATCATGCTTTATCATTCTCTCTCTCTCTCTCTCCATGTTAAAAGGTATGTTTTTATTCACCACATTATGGATTGCAGCTGGTGTTGTGTCATGCTCCCTGATACAGTGAAAGAGGAATTATGACGATATTAATGCTGGTGATAAGTGACAGAGAACAATGGAGAACAGAACAGTGGGCAGCTGGTGTTCGGTTTGGACCTTCATGGCTAGTATTTAACATGCCAGCTCAGCAATTAACTGAATGATGATTAATAATAATAATAATAATAATAATAATAATAAATAATTTTTTTTTCTATCCTGCTTTTTGCTAGGCAATCAAAGCGGTGTACAACAAGATAGATCCTGATCAAATATCTTTAAACTGCTATTCCATGTTTGAAAGGGGGAATAATAATGTTGCTATGGGGTTGCACTGAAGAATTACTATAAAGCACTAGATGCTCAAAAGGGCCATAAAGGTGATTAATAACTGTTTATTTTATATCGTGGTGGTTTGTGTGCTTCAGAAGAGACTGCACTGTTCCCTGTCATCTATCACAGTTTAAATAAACAGAGAAAATCTAGAAACAGCCAGCACTTGACAGATGATATATACAGGACAGCATCTTATGACACAGCAAGTGGATTATTTACACTGTATTTATGTTTACAGGAGCCTGCTACCATTGATCCAGCAACTCTCTCAACATAGACCCATACAAATTATTTGTTAGTAATAATTGATATATAGTAAAATCTCCAAGAGTTGGTATTAAAATATATGTGTAATATAAAAGCGGTGTAAAATAATTTTCAATATGTTTTTAAAATAATTAAAATATTCCAACATCCAATTCCTTCTGTCCATCAAAAGAGTAATGCCATAGCTACCATCCCATGTAAACAGTTATGTTGTTAGGAAAGTAGATTTGCACTAAGGAATAAACTTGTGGAACATTTTGGCACAGGAAAGAATAATATTGACTGAATAATATTATTTTTAAAAAAACAGACAGCTACATGGAAGATAAGGATGTCAACAGTTTGGGATGTCTTTGCAAAATCAACAAATGACAATGGATTTGCACTTGAGCTGTTATGGATGTCTCAAGCTTGATTAACAGATAAAGCTTACAGTGTTTATAAAAGCACAAACAACAATTTGAGTATCAAAGATAAGCTGTTATGCCACTTTGGGTGCTGTGGGAATAATTTGCCTGGCACAAAAAGGCTGTTTTGATAGCCTATTATTGTTTCCATTAGGAAAAAGGGTATCATTTTGGACATCTGTTTGCTATACTTTGCCCTCACTTTCACTCCCCCTCAACAGTTCTTCTATTTCTACAAAGCTTGGAATAGGTCCCCTTTGGGGCTTGGCTGGTACTGTTTTGCTTATGTAAGGACAAGCACTCAACCTGAGTTGACTATCAGTACATAATGATGTAGAAAAATATTTATACCTTTGATCTTTCTAAAGAGGCCTAGAATACAATATAATGTGTCAGACACAAGAAACTTACAAAGCAGCTATAAAGGGCAATCTAAAAATGGTTCTGAAGTGATGTCCCAAATGATGACTTGCTAAGCTTCAGACATGAAATAGTATAACATTTTCTGGGCTTATGCCTAGACAACGTTATGTAATATTACTAAAGGACTATTCAGGCATGACAAGGAAGGCAAACACAAGGTCAGCCCCTCTCTCTACCTCTGGGCCCATCCTCCTCCATGAATTGCAACAAGGACTTTAGGTGATTTCCATGGTTCTAAATCACATGGGAAATCCTCACAGCTAAAGCAAATACTGAATCCAGACAGATGACCATCAATTTTCTAGAGGAATATAAGAATGATGATAGAGGCAGGTAGAGTTGGTATGCTTGTATCCATAATCTCTTTTGCATATGTGGGATATAAATCAGAAAAGCAGTGATAGTGACATAAAATGTCTTGGATATTTTTGTTTGACCATACTTATTACACTATGTTTGTTTGTTTGTTGTTGTTGTTGTTGTTGTTGTGTGTCTCCATTTCATTTTTGATTTATGCATACCCTAAGGCAAACCTTGGCAAATTTCTTCAGAGGGGGTTTGCCATTGCCATCCTCTGAAGTTGAGAAAATGTGACTTGCTCAAGGTCACCCATGGGTTTTTATGCTTGAGTGGGGAATTGACCACTAATCTCCAGAGCTGTAGTCCATTGCTCAAACCACTACACTATGCTGGCTCTCACACTATATTTGTACTCCATTTTAATTCCGTATTCTTTTTCTTTTCTTTTTGTTTAAAACTAAAAACATATTTTATTGAAAGAAATATAACTTAATAAAATTCAATAGAACAAAGTATAATTGCTTAATAAAACATATAATAAATGCTCACAAAAAGTGTGTGTGTGTGAGAGAGAGAGTTATTTTTTTAGCCTTCAAGTGAAGCTGTTCAAGAACTACAGATGGTATCTAACCCCTTCTAGACTATCCAAGATGAAAGCGCACTCCGATGGTAATGGTTGGAAATGCAAGGACAAAATTGAACCATGTACCACGTATGGTGGCAATGCGTAAAGGTAAAAAAAAATTGGCAAAGTATATATAAAACAATACAAGAAATCTTAAAAATAAACATCCTTCTCCATCCAGAATTGTTCCTATTAAACATTGTGGACATGATACAAGCTAAATTATCTCATAATCAGGGTTTACAGGGTTAAGGTCAACCATCTAAGAGAAGGAAACTCTAATCAAACCTATGACCCAAGGACCTCGCTGTCACCGTCCATGCTTGTCAAGTCCTCAGCAGTCGAACCTCTGGTTTAAAGGGTAAGGCCAGTTCTGTGCACGCTGCGCTCCACCAGAAAAATCCATTGCACAGGCTCGAAGGATACATCCAACGTCATCAACGTGCTTGTAGAAAGCACGGATGAGTCCTTCCTGAATCTCCGTTCGTGAAGTAAAGCCAAGAAGAATCTCATAATCAAACAAGTGTAATCCTATATATGATTATAGCTGCACACATGGTCTATGCCAGATATTGGGAGTCAATGATAGTGCCCTCTATAGAAGAGTACATGAGTTGTTAACAATGGACAGACTGTCTATGTATACTGCAGGGAAAACAAACCAAGAATTTGAGACTAAATGGGAAAAGGTTGGAAAACTGTGGTAACTGGTGTGGTAGTTCTGTCAGGACTCTTAATCATTTCTGCATGTCTAATCAATATTGAACAAACAAACACACTGGCTCCAGAAGTCTTTCATACCTCCCCAAATATATGAGGAAGCAATGCTATAGCAGTTGGTGGTGTAGATAATCTCCTTATGGAAACCCAGTGAGAGTGAGTATTTGATCTCTGAAATGTGAACCTGCAGCTAAATTGATTATTCAAAAAATCCAGTTAGCTCCACCATAATAAAAAGCAGCAAAGTGGCATGAAAGTTAGGATGGGTCATAAAGAAGGGGCATTCTTAATATAATCAATGATTTCATAAAATTAAATACCAATTTAATTAAGAGTTTACCATCAGTCCAAAATGCTGTTATTTTATGTAGTACCCTTGGAAAATCTGGCACTACTGTTAGACAGAGTGAAGCAGCCATCTCAGGCAACAGACCCTGAGAGGTGAACTGTGACATGTAGTCTGCCCACAATTGCTAAAATAGCCTGCTGTCTGCAGGTGCAGTGAATAATGTTCTGTCAACATTGTCAAAGCAAGATTGAACAGTCTGCCCAGTTTACAGTAGTTACATGGAACGTGTGTTTGTCTGCCAGTCATATTGTTCTTTGTTTTAAGAAGCAAAATGTTTTGGGCCACCATGGGTGTGAATAACCTGCTAGTTCTTCATATCCAATGATACTCCTTTTGCATCCTTTGAAATTTCACACATATATTCAGCATTGCATCATTTCAGCCAAGAAAGTATCTGACAGTTTGTTGTACTGCAAGCCCTTGTGGATATTCTAATACTTTTCTATATCCAGTTTAGTCTCCTTTAAATTATTATGTATTAACTTTATGAATTTGTCTTGTTCATTAATTGATGTAATTTTAGATAATTTGTGCTTGTTGTAATGCTGATTTTATGTGTTGTACTCCCACCTTAATCCATGGGGAGAGGCGGGAAATATAAATAAAGATTTTATTTTATTATTATTTAAATATGCACACCCACACACTACAATATGTGGGGCATTTAATATTATTACATAAATCTAGAGGAGTTTCTTGCATCCTGTATCCCTAGGTAGGGTGACAGAACAGGAAAGGAGCTTGGCTAAAGTGTTTCATACGATTCAAGATTAGCCAGATTCAGTTCACCACCTTCTAACATCTCACACTGTAGTCTTCTGCCTAAGCATTTGGACTGGGCCAAAATGCCATATTTTAGTTCTCCAAATCTTGGCAGCTATTTTTGCATAACATCCCAATAAATTTTCAAATTATGTGCATTCATTGTATCATTGCTTGCCTATCAGCTAGACCGTTATTTTTCATCCTGGAACAATTTAAACACTAATGTTAGATTTTGAGGGTAACAGGGTGTAATGGTGATGTCTAGCATGCTCCTACTCCTTATAGTTCTAGTTTAAACTTTTTCTTAATGCCTCAGTGGTGTTATAAATGTTGATCTCTATGCAGTATATGAAGTAGAAGACTCAAAAATACATCCTGACTAGGAATCAGTTTTGTCAAATGGGGTTAATAATAGTATGTAATGTTCTATATCACTTTTGAGAGTTCAAGAATATTTCACACAGACTATCTTGGATCAATCCTTATAATGATCCTCTGTAAGTTACTCCTAATCATATCAAGAGGAGTGAGACTGAAAAACAGAGTGACATGTAATGAGTTGATGGCAAAGATGAGATTTGAACTAGGAATTTCATGAACTGTAGCTCAGTATAAAAAGGAGGGGAGGAGAAAGAATGTAGCAGCAACTTTAGAACTAACTGGTTTTTATTTTAGCAAGACCTTCTTCAGATGCTGTGCAGAGTGATATCCAGGTATGAGGATATAAAGCAACTATGTAAAGATGCTATATATTTCAAGGCCTGGGTAGCACTCTGTACTGTATCTGGAAAAATTGGGATTAAATCCATGAAAGCTCATGCTAAAATAAAAACCAGATAGTTTTAATTCTATTTTATATCATTACCTATTGTTTTATATGTATTTTGTAGATTGTACACCATTGGCAGGTTTCATTTTTATTGATTTGATGATGATGATGATTATTATTATTATTATTATTATTATTATTATTATTATTATTATTTTAAGGGTACCATTACATTCCTTCTTCCCCCCTCCCCATGTCTCTTCCTTTCTATAATGCAAGAGACGAGCATGGCTACTTCTTTGAAAAGTGTGACAATGTACTTCTGTATTTTATTCACTCTGCTATATCAATTCTCAGCTAGCTCATCAAGTTATGACCAACAGAATATCTTCTCATGAACACTCCATTTGAGAAAACTAGGACGTTTTGTACAGGGATGCAATATGCTAGACTCATAGCAGAAACATTGTTACACTGTGATGCTCTACTTATGGTCAGTACACTACTCTTGCTATATTTCATTCATGTAAGTTCACTGTTCACACAGTATTGCCATTTCCCAAATTGGAAGATTTGATAATTGGTATAAAGAAAAGAAAATTTCCATAACATAGATATAAGGAAAAGTTACAAGCCAGTCTCTCTGTGATTTTCGTCCTCCCTCCCTAACCTTCTGAAGTAGAGTGACAAAAAGAACTCTCAGGTCTGGTATCTACCTGTTAGTCCCAGTTTGTTTACCATTTTGTTTACAAGAAACAAAATGAAGCTCTGGGATTATCAAGAGTCAGTTGAGCCACAGTGCTGTCATTTTTGATGCATGATCTATCACAAATCACCAGTATAATAGCAAGAAGTGTTAAGGGTCTAGATTTAGTTTGACAACTGGTCCCAAATTGCTCACTGGAAGTGCATGCAAGCTCAGTAATTTCTTGTCTAATCATGTTTGCAGCATGAATCCAAGAGAATGTATCATGGCTATAATCTTCCCTGTGGGTTTTCCACATCATGTTGCCAGCATCCCTTTCCCAGATCTATATTAGCCACCCACCCCCTGGGGGTTGTTACTGTCATGTGTGGAAAGTGTATGAGAAATTCATGTAGGTTTGAGTGTTCCCAGATTTTCAAAAAGAAATAGCTTATTGGCTGTTTCATTTCTATACTGAGGGGACTTCATGGGACTGAAAAGTGTCAGTTGGAAAAGTATTCTTGACAGCCCTTGTGGTGAGTAACATTGTTTGTGAAGGCAGCAAGAAATTGTGAAGGTAGCAAGAAACAGCAGACAAAATTAAATACTTCTATAGCAAACTGAGAAAAACTTCTTCATTGTTAAAATTTCCTTCAACTATTGCCATCATCTCATTCCATTGGCTATGCTGGCTAGGGATAATGCCAGTTGCAGACTAAAACACATGGTAGATAATGGTAGAATTCAAAGATATAGCCATGTTTGTCTGTAGAATCAGTCTGTAGAAATCTTGTAGCACTTTTCAGTTAGTCTCAAAGGTGCTACAAGATCTCTCTACATAGACTAGATAATGATTGTCTAACTTCAAGATCATTTTGACCTGTCATTCATATACACCCGTGGTGGGCAACTTCACAGAGGTCTGCTGCACTGGAAACCCAGAAAACTACTGGGAGCAAGGCTGCTGTCAGTCTAATGGCATCTATTACATTTGCTGCTGTTGCCACAACTACAGGTACATCTGAAATTCAACACCAACTGGAGCTCTCTGTATTACAGCAAGGTACTAGAATAGACCCTTGCATCATATAATCCTACGAGAACATGACACACTGGGTGAGTGTCTCAATGAGTTTGTAGTCTCCAGAAATGCTATGTATTCTGTTTGGGACTCACTTCATGAACTTTTTTTTCCCTGTTCATTTTTCATTCTATTACACCCAGGGAGTCACTTTTTAAAGTTTAATAATCAGATATACTGTACCTATTCTGTCGCAAAGTAAAGGGCTGAATTAGATGACTCTAGAATAGCTTTTCCTATATTAATGTCTAAGATTTTACACACATGAACATAAGTGTAATTCTTCTAGCATTTCTTGGTCTAATTATGCTGTACCAGAGATTTGACAACTCATTAGGGAGTTCGTTGGTGGATGCATATGCCATCACTTGACGTGTATTAACTCCCTTTTGCCTGGAACTATTAGACTCTGACCTACAAAATCTATACAATGCCAGAAATTCTAACATTCACCAGACTACATGTATTTGCCTCATGTAAGAATGTTGCCCTGCATTAATTTACTTCTAATTTTACACAGATTCAAGGAAATCTGACTAGAATTATGTTGCCAGAAAGTGCAAAAAAGCTTGTTATTGTATCCTGAGGTACTTTACAAAGCATGAGGCATATCAAGAAGGTCATGACAGCATTTTTACATCTTCTAAGAAACTATCTGCTTTCATAAATGGCCTGTTGCTATAGTATCCAAGTCACCATGACCCATTTGCAGGATTTAAAGTGTCTTCGCAGCCTAGAAAAGGCCAAGCATTTTGTGAAGGACAGTGCAATCTGATACATCTCCACTCAAAATAAGATCCATTCTGTTCAATGGGATTTGCTACCAGGAAAGTGTAAATAGAAACCAGACAGCCAGTGTGGTGTACTGGTTTGAGCATTGCATTGAGATCCTGGAGACCAGGGACCCAGCTTGGTCATGAAACCCCTGAGTGACCTTGGACATGTCACACTCTCGCAGACTCAGGGGAAGGCAATGGCAAACCTTCTCTGAACAATCTTGCTGAGAAACTGCCATGATATGTTTGCCTTGTTAAGGAAAAAGCCACATGGGTTATACAGTAAGAGAAATAAAAGATGTATGTGAGAGTCAGAGTGACTCAGCAGAAGCCAATTGAGAACCACACAGGTGTGAATGGTAATACAATTAACAGGTCCAGAGTGCCAAGGACAAGAATTGCAAAGTGGATAATTGAACACACCTGACAATTGTTAAGTGGTCAAGGCTGAGATGATGAAATCACTAATTGTGGGATGAACAAGGAGAACCAATGGGAATGATGTACACGCCTACTGGGTGGAAACAGACAACAGTAGGTGGTACCATGATATGGCTATAATAATGACTATACATCCCAGTGTATTTTGTGGGTAGTAGTTGTGGGTAGTAGAGTGGATAGTAGTAGTGGATTGTAGAGTGAGGAGTTGAGTATTGTTTGGAGCTGTGTATATAGTAGAATAAAGTAGATCTTTTATATAAGACTACTGAGTTGTCTGGTGTCTTGGGTGAAGCTACAAGAACCAGCAGGACCCTGGTGAAGAAGGGTGACGACTTCTGTGGAAGCAAGAGTGAGAAGGCTTGGAGAGTTTGTCGGGGTCTTCAGCCTGTTCTCTGCAACTCTTGCAAAAGATACAACAACTGGCCAAAACTGGTCAGCGTGGTGCACAACCAGGTGGTGAGTTCCAGGCCAGGTGAAGAGCCACAACTCCCATCATCCCTGACATGCCTTAGGGTTGTCATAAGTCCAAAATGAGTTGAAGACACATAACAAACAAGTGTAAATAGAACTGGTTTTTAAAAAGAATTTTAAAATGTATTTTAAAAGGTTTTTTTTTAAAAAGTATGTTTTTCATGTAAGATCCTTTTACCAAAGAAATGACAATTGTAATCAATAAAAATTTGTTGTTAACTGCTTTCAAGTCAACTTCAACTTTTATGATGAACATAAGAATAAAAGATTTCCAAGTCACCCTGTTATCCTCAGCCCAACTCAGGTCTTGCAGACTTTCTTCTCATAGTATGGCCAAAGTATGACAGGCTCATTTAGTCATCTTGGCTTTGAGGGAAATTCAGGTTGGATTTGCTCTATCACCCATTTATTTGTCTTTTTTCATTGTATCCATAGAAATCAAGCACCACATTTCAAATGAGTTGATTTTCTTTAGCTTTCTTTACTGTCCATCTTTCACAGCCATACATAGAAACTGGAAATACAATGGCATGGACAATCCTAACTTTAGTATTCAATTATATATCTTTAAACTTTGGGATCTTGTCTAATTCTTCCATAGCTGTCCTTCCAACTCCTTCTCTTCTTTTGACTTCTTGACTGCAGGATCCATTCTGATTAATGACTGGTCAAAGGTATGGAGAATTATTTCAAAATCTTCATCATCTAACTGAAAATCATATAAATCATCTGTTGATACTGAAATTTATTTTTTTATTTTATTTATAAGAAAATACAGAACAAAAACAGAACAAAACCTTTTCTGGCTGCAAATGATAATTACTGTGTAGGTTCAGCACTTCCTTCCTTCTGTCTTTGCCAGCACTAGGTTAATAACTATGCAGTACCCAACTCTGCTGAATGCTCACCAAGGTACAGATGCTTGCATATCATGTTTATTAAAGTATGTAGCATACTTTACTGCTAGTTAGAATGTAACTTGTAATAAAAATATAAATTGCTCAAATAAAAGTTACATACATAAAACAAGGATACAGAAAAATACAGAAAGTATTAAGCCACTATACAGACATGCCAGTGCCAATCTGCTCTTCCCTGCTTGCCCAAACCCTCTTAGCACGGATATGATTGACTCATGTTCTGGCTAAGGAAAAAAATACTGGCTAAGGAAAAAAATTTCTAGTCCTTTACATGCTCTTTAGGGTGTTTAAGGTGTGTAATTGTCAGAATTATGTGTGTGTTGGTATGTTCAGGTTATCAGATTTATCAGGTCTAAATATCACACCTAGTGCAGTTGTTTGAGCATTGGACTATGACTCTGGAGACTAAGGTTCAATTTCCAGGTTCACCATGAAAACCACTGGGTGACCTTGGCAAGTCACACACTCTCAGCCTCAGGGGAAAGTGATGGCAAACATGTTCTGAACAAATCTTGCCAAGAAAACCCCATGATAGGGTCACCATAAGTCAGAAATGAAGGCACACACCACCACCAACAAGTATCTATGGCACACAAGAGGGTTTGCATATCTTTTTTATTTAGTGTTCTTATCAAAGCTTATGGAGCACAAGTGTGGTATGAAAACCTGGGTTTGAATCCCCATTCAACCCTGGAAACCCACTGGGTTACTTCAAGCAAGTCAAACTTTCTCAGTCTCAGAGGAGTACAATGGTTCTCCGTTAGCAAACCTGGCAAGAACCCATGTGAAAGAGTCACCTAATGGTTGTCACAAGTAAAAAAAAAAAAAACAACTTGAAGGCACATACCAGTAACAATTATTCTGAGTTATGCTTTTTCTTTAGTTAACCTTTTATGAATCTTGTCTTGATTTGATAGATTACCTTTAATCAACAAATTGGGATGATTTGAAGAGAGACTTTGGTGTCTTTGTTTATGAACAGGCATACTACTTCACTGTATATACAATATACAAATAGATTATGAGGTTGAATAAAGATTATGTCATTATATATACAGAAGCTTTATTCTTGTTGTGGCTTCCTATATTGACTGTATCTAACACTCAAACCACTGTGCCATTCTGGCTCTTGGTATAGTGTGTGTGTGTGTGTGTGTGTGTGTATATATATATATGTTCTATATTCCTTGCGTGAGATCAGATGTTTGGTAATTCAAGTCAAGGTCAGAATTGTACCATAGAAATGGATAGCACTTTATCTGTAACAGCACAACTCTCTGACAGCACCCACAATTTTACAGACAAAGAACAAAAATGTTGTCACTAACATTTATTGTGTCTTTCCCCCCTAGTTCTTCTCTCCAGCTTTGCATCCCACAAAACTAGGAGGAAGACATTTATCAGATCACTAAGATACATATTTTTAGGGAAGATCTGAAAATCGTTTTAGATGGAACAGTCTTTTTCTGGAACATTGGCAAAGGGGAGTTGGGAAAACTGAAAACTGATCAAAATTGGAAGGCAATGGATAGATATTCAGTTAGGCAAGAAAGAAAGTTTGAGTGAAACAACACATGAAACTGCTGAAAATGCCAGAAAGATCTTATGACTTTTCATTCTTCTTTTGTTCTTTCTTTTTTATATCTACTCCTTTGCCATGTAGTTTTAAGCTTGGATCATAAAAGTTCCCAGGTATAATTCAGGGAGGAAGAGGGTGAAGTGCTTGACAGCACCAACACACTGTCCTGGAGTAACCTGATGCTCTGGTTACCTCTGGAGGCAGACTCTTTGTGGGGCTTAAAACCAGTGTGGCCATTAGGTTGCAGTCATTCTAACAGCAGCCATAATTTCCTCTCTTCTTTCACCCTCTGCTTGCAATGGGCATAATGGTTGTCACCACCTAATTGGCCTTGGCTAGAAGCTATTTCACTTTCCTCATATCAGTCTAGTTTCTCTATAACCACTTTTGCCTGTTTTTAAGGTTCTGCATTACTGTTATTCATTGTTCATCGTTGGGTTATTATTTTACACTTTTAGGCATGGGAGACATCAGATAGGGTATAATTTGGGGCAAAGTGGATCCCATGAGAGATTCTGAGAAGCAGACTACAAGAACTGCTGGGCAATTCCAAATATATGCCTCATGCAACACTGTAGTTTATAAAGGTGTGTTTTCTGTTTTACCTGTAATTGTTTTCCAGTGGTTATTTTTCCTCTCTTCTCCTTGTATTTCAGCTCAGTTCCAAAAATATGGAGTAGACTTGCCCAATCTGGTAGCTTCCAAATCTGTTTGCAACTACATCTCTCATCAGGATTACTCAGTATAGTTGCTGATCTAGTATGCTGGAAGTGGTAGTCAAAAATGTCTAGAGGACACAAGGTTGGGCACGCAAATATACTCAAAATATCTGAGACAAACATGAGCTGATGTTAGAGAAAAATATTAAAAGTAAACTTCCTTGCATTTTATAACTGGAAACATTTTAAAAATCCAGTATAGAGCAATAAAGCATTCCATTTAATTATGGTAAGGGGAACTATTTATTCATTTGACACCTGATACTCTAAAATATCTAAGTGTGCACTTGACTCCATTGGAAGCACTCTTAGTCCAAAGTTAGATTTATGTGCATGCCTGACAAGATGAGAACCTTACTTTTTGGAGAAGTCATTGATATGGTTCCTAGATAGATAAGAAAATAAGCTCCCCAAAGGGCATATTTGAATCAGTGATTAATGGCAACGATTTTGCTAAATTGCAACAGTAATTCTATTTAATTGGGACTTCTTCAGGCTATCAAGTGATTCTTATCTCTTTTCCTTGCATCTCACTTTTTCTCTCGTTCTTTAGGTTTGATTCACTAAAGATATACATATGAATAAATATCTGTTTAGAGTACAGTATGTAATTGTGCCAGCAGCAGTAGGGAAGGGAGTCATGTGTGTGGTGGCATAGGTGAAAGGGTCCATAGACATTACCATAATGAGGGGAGGGGAATGGCAACTGCTCCTTGAGCTGCTTGGGATCCAGAAAAGTAGATTTAAAATAGACTTATACTAATGTTAAGTGACCACTATGATTCCAGCCTTTATAAAAAAAACTTCATATTCTAGCAATAATCCAAAATTTTAGCATAATATAGTTATGCCATTGCAAGCAACATAACTAATATGCTGTGTACTCCCCACTTACATAAAAATAAAATTGCAATGCTCACCCATGAACCCTTATTCAGAAGTAAATATCATTGGTATTAATAGAGCTTCTTCTTTATCAAGTTTGTTTAGAATTAAAGTGTACCTGTAATTGACTTCTGTGGAGACAGATCTAACCCACTTCTCTTGGATGTCATTTGTTTTTATTTGTCCTTATAAAACACACACACATATATAAATCTATTCACTGATATTGTCCCTTTATTAGCTTGTTCTAGTCCCCTTTCAAAGTATTTATTATTTATTTATTTGATTTATATCCTGCCTTTTTCCCTGGAGGGGATCCAAGGAGGCTCAGAAATAAAATTCTAAATACATATTACAATAAAACAGTTAAAATCTCACCTAAAAATTATAAAATTGCAAACATTAAAATCACATTAAAACCATAATACCCACCCTATATAACAAATAGCCAAGCCACCCATGATTATACATTAAAAAACTGCTTGAATAAAGCTGTTTTTGCTTACCAACGAAAAGCAAGCAAGGAGCAGGTCAGCCTTGCATCTCATGGAAGGGCATTCCAGAAGGCAGGAGCAGCCATCGAGAAGGCTCTCTCTCATGTCTTCACCAGGTGAGCCTCTGATGGTGGCGGGACCGAGAGAAAGCCTTCTGAAGATCTTAGGGCTCTAGCTGGTTCACATGGGGAGATACAGTCTCTCAAATAATCTAGACCTAAGCCGTGTAGGGCTTTATAAGTCATAATCAGCACTTTGAATTGTGTCAGGAAATGAACTGGTAGCCAGTGAAGCTGTTTTAGCAAGGGAGTTATGTGGTCCCTATAACTGGCCCCAGTCAGCAGTCTGGCTGCAGCTTTTTGCAGATGCTGAAGTTTCCAAACAGGCAGCCCCACATACAGTACGTGGCAGTAGTCCAAACGGGTTATAATCAAGGCATGTGTCACTGTAGCCAGATCTGACATCTCAAGGAATGGGCACTGCTGGGGCACAAGTTTTAACTGTACAAATACACTCCTGGCCACTGCTGAAACCTGGGCCTCCAGGCTCAGAGTTGAGTCGAGTAGCACACCCAAGCTGTGAGCCTGAGATTTCAGGGGGAGGGAGATTTATGATTTGTTTATCAGATGTGTTTGCTCTTGTGAGAAAGGACTTTGCCTAACTCTGTGGTTTGTTATCCTCAAACCATATCCTTGGAAGCAATTCCCCATACCCTATTTCTAATAATGGTCGGGAAAAAGGAGCACTTGAAACATTACATGCTGCAATATTTGCTGTATTATTTTTGCTCTTACCATAAATGTATTAATATGCCAGAGAATATATTTTTCTCCCTTCTATTTCTCTTTTTAGCTACCCTGTGCTTACATATCTATCACACACCAAAAGATTATGGGGTTTATCTAAACAGAACTAAGCCTTCTGGGGTTTCCACTCTGCCACCCTGCAAATGAATGTGCTGCTATTGGCTATTTGTGATGAGAGTTGCATTTTGACATCAATTGTCAATCAGGACAGAAGAGGACATGACTTGACAGAGCCCTGTTTTCAATGGTTTCTAAGAGGGAGGAAATAGTCAAAGTGGATGGAAAAGTGCCAATGGCAAAATTATTTTCATAGAATCATAGAGGTGGAAGAGACCGCATGGGCCATCCAGTCCAACCCCCTGCCATGCAGGAAATCCAGATCAAAGCATCGTCGACAGATGGCCATCCAGCCTCTGTTTGAAGACCTCCAAGGAGGGAGACTCCACTACACTCCGAGGAAGTGTGTTCCACTGTCAAACAGCCCTTACTGTCAGGAAATTCCTCCTAATGTTGAGGTGGAATCTCTTTTCCTGCAGCTTGCATCCATTGCTCCGGGTCCTAGTCTCTGGAGCAGCAGAAAACAAGTTTGCTCCCTCCTCAATATGACATCCCTTCAAGTATTTAAATAGGGCTATCATATCACCTCTTAACCTTCTTTTCTCCAGGCTAAACATCCCCAGCTCCCTGAGTCGTTCCTCATAGGGCAAGGTTTCCAGACCTTTCACCATTTTAGTCGCCCTTCTTTGGACATGCTCCAGTTTCTCAATGTCCTTTTTGAATTGTGGCGCCCAGAACTGGACACAATATTCCAGGTGGGGCCTGACCAGAGCAGACTATAGTGGCACTATTACTTCCCTGGATCTAGATACGATACTTCTATTGATGCAGCCTAAAATCGCATTGGCCTTGTTAGCTGCCGCATCACACTGTTGACTCATGTTCAACTTGTGGTCTACTTGGACTCCTAGATCCCTTTCACATGTTGTCTCCTTAAGCCAGGTGTCTCCCATCCTATATCTGTGCATTTCATTTTTTCGCCCTAAGTGCAGTACCTTACATTTCTCCCTGTTGAAGTTCATTCTGTTAGCTCTGGCCCAGCTTTCTAGTCTATTCAGGTCATTTTGAATTTTGATCCTGTCCTCTGGAGTATTAGCTATTCCTCCTAATTTGGTGTCATCTGCAAATTTGATAAGTATTCCCCCAATTTTTTCCTCCAAGTCATTGATAAAGATGTTGAGCAGTACTGGGCCAAGGACAGAGCCCTGTGGGACTCCACTGGTTACTTCTCTCCAGGATGAAAAGGTGCCATTGTTGAGCACCCTTTGGGTTCGGCCGGTCAACCAATTACAAATCCACTTAACAGTTGCCTTGTCCAGCCCACATTTTACAAGCTTGTTTGTGAGAATGTCATGGGGAACCTTGTCAAAGGCCTTAGTGAAATCAAGATATACTATATCCACAGCATTCCCTTCATCTACCAAGCTGTTAATTTTATCAAAGAAAGATATTAGATTTGTCTGGCATGACTTGTTTCTCTGAAACCCATGTTGACTTTTTGTGATTATGGCACTGCCTTCTAGATGTTCACAGACTCTCTGTTTAATGATCTGCTCCAGAATCTTTCCTAGTACTGATGTCAGACTAACTGGACGATAATTGTTGGGATCGTCTTTTTTCCCCTTTTTGAAGATGGGGACAATGTTTGCCCTCCTCCAGTCTGCTGGGACTGTTCCTGTTCTCCAGGAGTTTTCAAAGAGTATTGCCAATGGCTCCGATATTACATTGGCCAGTTCTTTTAGTACCCTTGGATGTAGCTCATCTGGTCCTGGAGACTTAAATTCATTTAGATTAACAAGGTGTTCCTCTACTATCTCTTTACTTATTCTGTGCTGAAATTCCCCTATTCTGTCCTCTGCTCCATTATCCTCAGGTTGAGCACCCTTTGCCTTTTCTGAGAAGACTGAGGCAAAGAAAGTGTTGAGTAATTCTGCCTTTTCTCTTTCTTCTGTTGGCATTTTGCCATCTTCTCCACGTAGTGGCCCTACCGTTTCCTTCTTCTTCCTTTTGCTGCGGACATATCCAAAAAAGCCCTTTTTGTTGTTCTTAACCTCTCTAGCAAGCCTGAGTTCATTCTGTGCTTTGGCTTTTCTGACCTTATCTCTACACTTGCTAGCTATTTGTTTGAATTCCTCTTTGGTGATTTCCCCATTTTTCCATTTCTTATACATGTTCCGTTTAAAATTTAGCTGAGCTGAAAGTTCCTTTGTCTTCCATCCTGGGTTCTTGCGACACCTCCCATTTTTCTTTCTCACTGGAACTGTTTTAATTTGTGCCTTCAGTATCTCCCTTTTGAGAAACTCCCATCCATCTTGAACTCCCTTCTCTTTTAGTATTCCTAACCATGGGATCGCCCCCAGTATTTCTCTAAGTTTACTGAAATCCGCTCTCCTGAAGTCTAGAATGCGTGTCTGACTATGCCTGGCTTCTCCTTTCCATTGTATAACAAACTCCAGGAGAACATGGTCACTTCCACCTAAGGATCCCACCACTTGCACTTCATTAACCAAGTCATCCTTGTTGGTTAGGATCAGATCTAAAATAGCTGATCCCCTTGTTGCCTCTTCCACCTTTTGGACCATGAAATTGTCTCCAAGGCAAGTGAGGAATTTACTAGACCTTGAGGATCTGGCTGAGTTTGACTTCCAACAAATATCAGGGTAGTTGAAGTCACCCATCACTACTACATCTCTCCTTTCTGAGTGTGTGGTCATCTGTTCTAGAAAGGCATCATCCAATTCCTCCGTCTGATTTGGGGGTCTGTAGTAGACTCCCATCATAACATCCTTGTTGTTTCCCTGCCCTTTAATTTTTATTATTAATTTTTTAATCTTAAGGAAACTCTGAGCAAAACTGTGGGTTTCCCCTGCTAAACACAAGTGTAAAGACCCCCTGATGGCTTGGCCTTTGTCCCCAAACTCTGTCTTTGAGTTTAGTTCACTGGCCTTATAGTTATGTAGACTAGCTCCTTTCAGAGCAAGTCTCTGACTCACTTCCTCTGAGCAGAAGTACCCACAAACCCCTTAAGGAAAAGGGAAAAGAAAATGTGGAAAATCAAAGGGCCCCCTCTAACAATGTTCCCAGGCCAGCTTCTCCAAATCGTCCTTGACTATATAACAATTTTTTAAAAATAAAAATAAACAATTTGCGTGCCGTTAGGCGCGCACCTCCCCCAGCACTTAAAGAGAATTAGGCTTCTGTCCACTCCCCCCAAGAGCCACAACAATATCCCAAGATTAAAAGGTCAGATCTCACCAAAGCACATGGAGAGAGAAAACCAGCTTTCCTCTTGGAAAAGGTGAGCTAGAATGCCTCCCCCAGCACTTAAAGAGAATTAGGCTTCTGTCCACTCCCCCCAAGAGCCACAACAATATCCCAAG